>NW_009648252.1:1160289-1174493 GCF_000708025.1 Charadrius vociferus
TCCAGCATGTAATTCACCCCAGAATCCACTTAGATGCATGACAAGTCCCTGTCTAAGGAGACACCTACTCCGTGACCAACAGTGGAGTGGTGGAAAGCCAGCAGGACAGACAGGAGAAGCCTCATGGGAATTCGGATGCCTTAGTCCAAGAGGAATGTTACTGAATTAGTTCAGTGTGGGAGAAAACTGTTAGAAATGTGTCATTTCTCTCTTTTGTAGCCCTTTCTCACTTTAGGATTCATGGAAACTAAAGTCCCAAGTTGCTCTTGGGAGTAAATATCTAGGTTTGATTTCACTCTAGTTGTGTTCATCTACTGACAACTTGGCCCTCTCAGAAGTGCATAATTAGTCTTCTGTTAATTGTTTAGTACCCTCTCTTTTCTCTATCAGTCTGTATTGTTATCATTAATTAATTAGAAGTGTCATATATATACATATATGCATACACATATATATGTTTTCTCACCCAAACTGGAAACACTTACCAAACCTTTACTAAGACCATCTTTGCATTTTGTGACACACTAACTATGACATCAACATTATTGCGACGTAAATGGTGTTGGACCTAGAGGAGCAGTATGCAAGTTGTGTATAAGACAAGAAATCTCAGAAAACTGAAAATGAAATTAAAGAGCTATCCTGCTTGCACAGAAACCTAATGAACTGGACTAACTTCAGAATAAGATATGGTGACAGCTCCAACAAAGCTGCGTCAGTATGAGCCTAATTCTCTCAAATGGTCATTATTTAAAGCTCTGCAGTTAAACAGTTGTAAGAGTGCACTGAAAAAATGAAATTTCACTGAATGATTTTTTTAAAAAAAACAACTGCAATGTTGAGGATATAGATCTTTCCAATTTTCTACTGTGTTAGAACTGTGAACAAAAAAGGTTAAATTAAAAAAAGAAAAAGAAAAAAAAAAAAAACGAGAAAATTTCATCCTCTTGCAGTGTGTTCCTGCTGTCTGCAACTCATGGGCTGGTGCCTGTGAGGTTTGATTCACCGTTTTCCAAAGATGTGGGACAGCAAACACCAATAAGAGGGAGGCTGGGTAGACACTACATCTCCTTTCTTATTGCAGCTGGAAACCTTCTAAAATTTTTGCTGTGTGCCTTCCGCTGCCCTTGACAACATCCTTCATAGCTGTGTTCTTGCCCTGGAAAAGAGTCTTTCATCATTTTATTCCAACACTTGTGAAGTTTCTATTTCAGTTCAAAACTTCTTAAATATCCTTCTAATGTCTTAACTTGATAGCTGGGACAGGTTAACCTGTGAGTCAGAGCTCTATTCTCTTCTCTTCTCTTCTCATGACATACTTTCTAAAATGTTTCCCATGCAACGATTTCTTCAGTACATCAAAATACCGTCTCTTCTTTTGGCTTGCTCTTTGGAAGTTGGAGCGTAACTCTGTTGATCCCTTATAGCTGTGTCTTCCTTTCATATTTTTTTTTTTCCCCTCACTTCCATTCTTGTGGCATCTAGATAATTAAAACATAGATAATAATTCTCATGGTGTCTTCCTCTATATCCTCTAGGAAATAAATCAATTTATTTTATTGATTGGGAAAATTCTGGGAGGGCATTTTTCATGGTGTTTCTCTATACGTAAGAGAAAGGAATTTGGCAAAATTGTATTGAGATTTTCAGGTTTTATTTATTTCTTAATATGATGAAGGACACTAATTTTTGCATAGATTGTCCTGAAAGCAATATCATTTTCCACTATAGGGGCATACAATTTTTGAATAGTTAGTATTTAAGGCATTAAAATGTCAGTCACAGTCTTAAATAAATTATTGTAACCAAATGGCATCTGATTAAACTACCAGAGACTTCCCTTTAAAATTAGTACTACCCTTAGAAAAATAAAACATTGCCCCACATAGAAACGGAAAGATTTTTCAGGACTTGAGATTGTGGACAAACATTGGATTTAGCTGGCTGTCTGACACTGATGTAAAACGCATTTCATGGTCTATGATTTCTCATGTTACAAAAGGTGTATTTACAAGTGAAATATGAAGTGAAACTTTCAGAGATGTATATTCTTCTATTACTTAAAAATGGCAAACATGATACCAGCTGCTGAGATTTGTTGTCTCATGGTGAAGCATAACATGCTAGACACTGATAAAACAATTGTTTCACTGCCTGCAAGAGCTTAATCCACAGCTGCGTCTCTCATGAACTTCAGGAAGTGAAGAGATAATTCATTAAAATGCTCCATAAGCTGGTAGCAAGACATTGTATTTTATTTAACCGCATGATTTCTCTACCCATCGCAGCTGAGTGTAGAGAACACTACTGACTTTGTTGGCAGTACTCTGACACATTTAAGTGTATATGTTTATTGTGGATTGGAACAAACATTTACATGTAAATTAAAATATAAATGTATTGATTTATCATAAGAAATCTCAAGAACTATACAAAAAATCCAAAGTCCACACATTTTCCATCTCGGGTATAAATATGCCAGTATAATCCGGTACAAAGGGATAATGTTTGTTTCAACCAGAGGTGTTTGAATTCAGGAAACGTCCCGCACAGGTATGAGAACAGGACGTGTGATGACGGCTTGTAACTAGTGGGGAGGTTGAAAAAGGCAAAACCAGAATGCCGAAACACCTGTCTCTGCTTCACGTCTGCTTTGTCACCTCCTTCTTTGTCAACGGCTGGCAAAAAAAATGGTCAGTCTCATCTTCACCAAGCCGCTAATAATATTTATCATAACTATATTCTACAAGGAGCAAGCGTACGGATTAGTATAAAGACCTCTTTTGGAGAAAATACAATTAATGGCTTCATGTGTGCTCAAGTTCAAAAGGCTGCGGGAAGAGGTTGTACATGAAAAATGCTCTTTAAACAGAACGGGACCCCAGGACCAACTGCGCTGGGGGGGGTCCACAGCTGCCACCACACCACGCCGGAGGATACGCCACAGCTGGCAGCGCATAGTGGGGTTTAGTCCCGTGCAAAAAATCTGCACCTCTTGAACAGTGGGATGAATTTCATCTCAGTTTCATGAAATTGCATCAATTAGTTGTTTATGTGCAAACTATTGCTTTCTTTTGCCTCTTTCAGTTTATAGTTTTATTTACAAACAAGTGCATCTAAACAGGAGTTTGAAAATTACGGCAAAACAGTTTCTGGAAGAAATTGAGGGTGAATATGTGGAAAATCCTGCCATGTAAATTACATGAAATGATTCTTAAATCACATAAAGATAGAAGGGAATGTCAGTTAAGTTTAAGCACCTTTTTGTGTTCTTTTCATACTCTTGCCTTCTTACATAATTCTTGGCAAAAAAAAAAAAAAAAAAAAAGACAGACCTTCTCTACTTGTGCTCCCTGTTTTTATCAAAACTGTTCTTGGAAATAGTGTGTCTGTAAAACCTTCCAGTCGTAATTCGCCACATTAAAAATAGATAAGCTTAAGAGCTTGGGGTGGTTGAAGTCTGAATATTTACCCATGTTGGGATGTCTGAATGGCACTGTCTGTGTCTGATTTAGATGAGATGTGAATTATGTGGTGTTCTTGGCTCTGTGTCAAACACATTGTTATTTTTTGATACATAGCAACTATTAAGTATACTTATTATTCAATATGGAAATGCATATTTTCAGCTATATAATGTACAACTGTACAGTTAATGTTTCATTATTTGCCAACAAAAACATACTTGCTTTTCTATAGGAAGTAACAATAGTGTCATTGTTTTGGTTTTTTTTTTCCTTCCTTGCATAGCGTTACATGTGATGTAACATTTTTCAAGACATTAAGAAGTACATTAGATATCAAAATACTGCATAATCACTATTAGCAATACATAAAATACCACTATAGAGTTATATTAGGGTGACCCTCTCTGTAAACTGTTCACTTTTTAGGCATGGTTTTGTATAAGCTTTAGAAAAGGGCATGGGTGGTCTCTCAAATAATGAGATTTTTTCGAAGTTCAAAATACGTCTGTGTTGAAAAGTATTCTTGCATTTTATTTCAATTCTGTTCCTGTTTATTCTTGCTTATAACTTTTTTCCCTCTGATCTTTTTGCACTTGTTATAACTAATGAACTGTAATAAAGAAACTTAGTAACTAATCAAAGAGTATCTGTTAAAGTAAACTTCTTAATGAAACTGCTTAAAATGTGGCAAGCTGCTGCAGCTAAAATCTGTGTCACTTTTGGTAATCCCCATACACATACTACTGTATGTGTTTTATTTCTGATTTAATACACTACTGCTTTGGTATCGGCTGTGTATAGTTCCTTTTGATCTCTAACAAGCACCTAAATGTAATACGTACATCCTGTTATGTTTTCTAAACGGTGTCTTCATAGGAGTATGTCTACAATTTACAAATTATATGCAATAATGCAACAGAAAATCACAGCAGCAGATGTGTCACCATGTGTTAAATCCAGCCCTGCTGAAATGTCCAGCGTCCTTTTTGACAGGTGCACAGACGATGATTTTTCTCTGCCTCTTTTCAAACACATTTACTGTTTCTTTACCTTTTACAGTTCAGTATAGCGGAAAGACAAAAGTATCCCAAACCATAGTCCTACAGGACTCATCTATACGTATACTCATCTATAGAAACGGATGTGTTGATGCTGATTATAAGCCAGGATAGCGCATGGGTTCATTGCTGAGGAAACCTGAGCTGGAATCACTGGATCTTCCCAGGACAACGAATCCTTCTCCCCTCGCGCTTTCTTAGCTTGTGGATGTGCGAGCCACGACTTCTTCCTCTCTTGCCTCTTATTTATGAGGAGGAACAGAAGCCCTCCCAGTGCTAGTTATCCTCTTTGACCTCACGATCCAAGGTCTGGGCTGACCAGCAGAAAACTTCAGCGATTCCTGTATTTATCTGTGCTGACGTGTTTTGCCACAACTATCTGAAAAATATACCGCTAGGGTGTGTGGGGGGGTTTCCCCCGTGATGAGCCACATGCAACACAGAAACAAATGACATAGAGAGGGAAGTTTTTAGGCAGTGCGCTTCGGGTGGACACAATACGTCATCTACATTATTTGACACTTCAGCATATTTTGAAACCATATTTCAAATGTTTAATTCTGTAAGTACTTAAGTAGTATTGGCCTATTGGCCTGAAAACTTGCAACACTACCCTAAAGATTACAAAGGTGATCGAATTTTATTCTAAACATATGCTTTCTTTTAAATGCGAAGAATATACTGAAAGTTGAGCTTCTTGGACACTCGGACTCACGTTCTTATGGTTATATGAACTCTAAGCAAAACGTAGATGGTGATATGATGGATTGGTTAAAATAATTCCAGTACCCTTTTGGAACGCTGATTTCATTTAATCTCCCAAGATACATCCAGACTAAAATGAAACGTACGCCACCTATCTATTTGGAAATTTTCTCTAAAAGAGCTGCGTTACTAATAATTTGAAACAACAGGGGTGTGCAGGTTGGCTGTTCAGCTGATGAAGCTTGCATTTTGAAAGTTATTCATGATGGTAATTTCATTCACATTCACATTACTTGAACCCGCTAGTTGGATTTGTACCAATTACTATTGCCAAAACAATTGTCACACATTTTAGATATGCTAGTAAAAACATGTTCCATTTTGGACAAATTTTTGCATAGTAAATGTTGACTCTTTTTCCACTCGAACACAAACACCTGATTTCTCATCCCATTTAGAACAGCAGAGATACGTTGTGGCCTTCTTGCCTACTGTCCAGTAGTCTTTCAAAAACACAATATCGTCCCCAGAGTTTAAGCGTAAAAGTGGAAAAATTTCTAAATTAGATGAGGGACCGGGTGTTTGTCAAGCTCATTTCATAGATCTTTAATTCATGGATACTGTTAAGCGAATGCATAGAAGACATTCTTATCCTCATTGGACCTGCTTAAATGCTTTAAAAATAGACTACTTTTTGATAAAATGATAATGTAATGTATTAGTAATAACTTGTTATAAAGTGAACACTAAAGAATGTCCAAACTGGATGACATTGAAGATTTTTACCAACACTAATGTTAAAGATTCAATGAAATGTGCTGACAAGTATGAAGTCACTATCTTTAAAAGGAATCTGCTGATTTATTGCTAAGCTTCCATTAGCCAAGACTGCGAGATTTCTGTGCTATACCTCCAGCAATAACTGTTTTGAATGTATTCCATTTCGCATTTTCAGTTGTCGCCCTCCTAAGCAAACAGCTCCTCTACTTAAAAATATGCAACAAATCAAATTAATTAAAATGAATCAATTCGGCTGGCAAAGTGGTGTTTTGGAATGACTCTGAGCTCCATAAATTCAAATTAAGGCTTGCACGACTTCTTCCTGGCTTTGAAGAGGCTCCGTGGTACAGTGGCAGAAGGAAAAAGGGAAACCAGTCGCCCTCTTTAGCAGCATTCGCCGGGGATGCAAAGTAACTGCGCTGCGGGCTCACATCGCCAGGTTTATAAAAATATCATAAACCAGCAAACGGAGCAGACAGACATAATAGCCATTAATCGCACCTAATGTTAATATTCAAATAAGGTTAAGTATGATAGTAGTCATACGTGAGTGGAGTAATAGGAAGTTAATTACAGCAAAACTTTGATCATGGACATAGAGTGTTTATAATTTTATTCATAGCACGCTTTGCTTGTTCTGATGCTTCTTCACTCCAGGCAGTAATGTGGGTTGTCAGATTCAGTTTTTAAGGTAGAGGTATGATGGATATATGCTAATTTATACATGTTCATTGAATATATTTTTTCCTAACTGTATTTCAGCAATCAGATCGTACTACAGAGCACTTGTTCTTTTTCTGCTTTTAGTAAGCTTTTAAATACAGTTCCAAAAAGTGCATGCCATGCTCTGTTGCCAATAACAATTGTCCTCTTTTTGCAAATATGATGAATGCAATATGCTCTTCCCAGCATTCTGTATTATATTTGATTTATTCACCACTCCAAACTTGTACATGGCTTCTGCTTTTTTCAGTCTGAATGAGGACCTAAAAAGTGTGGGGACGAGATTAAAGTATTGCTCCTAACATGAGCTTCCTAAAAGCAGTCTTTGTTCTGCTGCTCCTCCACATGTCTCCTACTTTACAGGATCATCCTATGGCTCATTTCTAATCTACTGGATTTGATACTTGAAAATATGATTTCTGTATTCAGTATTCATGCTTTACCTTTGTTCTTCAGCCGGGCTGAACTGGAAGCCTAAATTTTGTTATCTACTTCCAACAGAAAGAGATTAATATTAAAGGCATATCAAACTCTTAAATATCCACAAAATTTGTAACAGAGATAGAACCACATTACTGAGCATTATGTAGGCATAATTAGAGTAGTACAAAGTTTAGCTGACTATGTTTCAGCACTATTTCTGCATTTATTATCCTGATTTTCTTCAAGGGAATACTGTGTAACTCCTCCTAAGGTTTTATATTTAATTAGATACTACAGAAAATAAAAATCACCTTCATATTCTTTTACTTTCTCAGTTTTAATGGTATTAGGACTTTATCCTAAACTAGAATTGAGTATTCACGCAGAGAAAGGGAAGAATCTGTCATGTTGTTTGTTGCTGGCTGTGATGGGTATACCTGATGGATAACGAAACAAAGAGCCGGTCAGTTTTGCGGTATTTTGTAATACAGTATTGTCACTGCAGCAGAATGATGACCATTCACATTAAATATTTGAGCTGGACATCATGTGGTGTTTGAGCTTTCACTGCGAACTGACAGAGCGTTGAGTGCATCTGCTTAACTTCTCCAAAACCCTTGTTAGCTCTGCCACTTCCTCTCTGTGAGTTTTACAAGGCTTCCACCTCCACCGACGTCCATGATATAAAACAGAAGAAGAAAGCACTATCCCAATAAATATAAGTAAGATTTTGCGGTAGTATTTGTGTCACTTGTCTCGCAGCTGTGCCAGTCGTGTGGGGCAAGATTTTTTGGGGTTGCATTTTGTATGATCCATTCATCTCCACTCATGTATCCACCCAGTTGGAGGGACAGTGAATTGATAGTAATGAGTTTTGGATTGACTTGCTTGTTGTAAGGACTGGTTTAAAACACATTAAAAAAAAGTTAATAAAAGGTTCTTTTTCTTTCAGGTGGGAGATGAAAGAAGGTGCAGAGCTTGAAGATGAGGAGAAAGTTATGGTGGAGCACTTAAAAAATGTTTATTTGACACAGAGCACTCCTACCTCAGAGGATAAAGAAGAATAATTACTTTGACAGGTTTCGGGTAGCACCTTTTTCTGAATTCAACATGATTAACTTAATGGCTTACTTATAACTGACAGGACGAGAAAGCTCAGGAATATATCTCTCGAGTAGGAGTTTTAAACTGAGGAACGTTCCCCTGTTATTGTCTAGTCACCCCATGCAGGCAGCGGTTGTTCACACGTGCGTGAGACGAGCAACAATATGTGAAGATGTCAGTGTCACAAAACAAGGAGGGTGTATCTCGATACCGCGGAGGCATAAACCTGAATGACAAACCCACAACTGTTTAAAAAGTATAAAACTCTCTCTGAAAATAATGCGACTTTGGGCACGTGCTAAGCAAACACCCGTGCTGTGCTTCCATCGACCGTTTTGGAGTCAGAGCCAGCCTGACCCCGCTTAGCGTCGCTCAAGGACCTTTCCTCTCCCTTGGTGCTTGTGTTCTAGTTAGTCCTGGCATTAAATCACCCAAAATGTACCAAAAAGACAGGTATAGGCCACAGGTCTGCAGTCGTCTGTGAGTTGCTCCAGGATGAGTATGTTTGGCCACTGTTCCCAGGCAAAACTGCATCAGCTGTATCGCCCTCACTAATCCTAACGCAACATCCAGTGTACCTTATGGCTTAAAAGATGCATTAGAGAGAAACTTGTTAGCAGCTTTTAAAGTTTTGAGAAGCATCTTTTTAATTAAAAGAATTATTTACAGGCAGTGCTCGAAGGACTGTCTTTACAGTGAAATGAGAAGAGAAAATGATAAAGAATGCAATATTTATTTCCGATAAATATAGTAAAATTTCATTTTCAAAGTAAGCCCTGTCTGAAATTCAGATTTTCGAACTATTAAATGTTTTCCTTTTCAGTAAAAGTTCATCCTCAAAGTCCAAAAATAGCTGAGTTAAGTGGCTATTGTGACAATATTTTTTATACAGAAGGTGTGGTTAATATTTCCTCAGCTCTACCAAAATAATCCATCATTTTGCTATTTGTTTCTTGCATTGGAAATCCAAGGGAAATATTTCCTCTGCCCGATGAAGTTCTTGCTAAGGCTGCAAACTGAGCTGCAGCTATTCCTGTTCCCACCGCATCTCCTCACAGACACTATTATGGACATAACTCAGATCACTTGAATAGGAGGAAGGCACGATTTTTTTCCCCAAGACTTCGGCGGCAGCATTGGTAACCATAACGCCTGTAGGGTCTGATCTGAAATGCTGTTTTCCTCCTCTTAATTGCTCGGTTTTTTACTGTGCATATAAAATATCAGGCCATTTAAAATGAAAACAGGGACCACTGCATCTTACAAATCTCCGAAGATCTTGTTACAACACTGCATCAACAAAAGTGCTGTGAGGCACTGGTGCTTCAAAAATGCTAAAAATATTATTTAAAGAATAAAACAGACTTTGTCCTCTGCCACTAATATGGTCATTTCAGATAATAAAGAAGTGAAGAAGTGTAAAAACAGTTTTTCTTTGCTTTGTATTTCACCTTTGAAGATTAGTTGTGGTCTTAAGGCTTAAAACATGGCTACAGGGATTGCCTATGATGGCAGGTACAGCATTCTCACAAAAGAGGCACACATGCTCCAAGCCATGCTATTAATGTGTTAGTGCAGAGGGAAGCTGGAGTTTAGAATATTCTTCCCTATTTTATCAAAATCTATTGTACGTAATTAACTTCTCGTACAGTCGCACAAAGTGAATTTCTGTCTATGTGGTGAAACTGACTGAAATACTTTTTGTGAAAAAACTCCCCTTCTGGGAAACACTTACTCTGAACAGGATAAACTTTGCAAGTGAAATAAGCTAACCCAGAATAAAAAACCTCGCTTACTCTGAAATGGGAATGTCCATATGGGGAGTTGCTCCAAACTGGTTATTATCCTTTAAATTCACAACACACCTGGTTCTGGAATAATCTGTAAACAGTCATGTTAAACGAAGAAATTCTTTATGCCCCTTCCTCCCTTCTCTCCCTGCCAAATTAATTCAGCAGTAACCCACTGGGTAGCACTAGGACAATTTTGTCTTTCTTAGCAAAAGTATATTTATAAACTTTTCCAATGTGGAGCTGACAAGACAGAATAAGTAGCCGGAATAAAAGCTGGACCTTTGCACAATATTTTATTTGGATGTTTTTCTTTTCCAGACCTCTCTCTGTATATGTCTTTTAATGTATCTGAATGCAAGCTAACATGTGTTTGAAATTGAACTTGTTCCTCAGTCCTTACTGAGAAATAGCAGGGCTCCGTTTGTTGGCGATTTAGTGATCCTGTTAACTGACCTTCAGGGTGTAAAAGAAACATCACGTTGGCAACATCACTTGTGCTGAATAGATACTTCTGCAACATTCGCACTTGTTCAATAAAATTACAGTAATAATAAGAGTTGTATAACTAAGATTGCTAAGTAACATACCATTAATTTATCAAGACTGCTTACTTTAAACTTAAACCCTTAATTGAAGAAAAATGAAAGACACTTGAAAGAGCTGATCATTTTTACATTGTAAGGTGTGTAAAATTAGGAGTACTCGTAAAACAGATTGCTGCTTTCTTTGGCTTTTCTTAATGCAACAATAGTTCTATATTCGTATAAAGGTTCTGCTGATTCTAAAATTGACTTAAGATCAGCTTCATTTTGGAGAGTGATGGGATCATAAAGCTGCAATGTTTTGCTTGTGTATTCTATGTCCTGGCTTTTTGTCACCACTTGTTGACCCAAGAACATCTCTCATTTACATTTAGCCTCAATAAATGAAGGCAACAGGATGCCGATCTGCTGGCTGCAGTGTGGGCTCTGTGTTGCATGACTCCTGCAGTCTGAACGTGTTAACTGCTCCTGGAAAGGTAGTCAAAAATAAGGATTAATATCTGTTGTGTACAACAGACCTTTCTGAATGGGCAAAAGCTGTCCCCGTTAGCTTAAAAGGAAATTATTCTATTTATAGAAATGAATTGGATCCGATAGCAGAAAGCAGGTAACAGTGCATTATCATTAATGCTTAAACCTCATTGTCATTTAACATTTCAGTATGCTTAGCCCTTTTAACAAAACAGGCTTAAACGGGAGACTTCATGGCATGGAATATCTCTAACTACATTTGTTTAGCATCCAGCTCAGGGTCCTCCAAGCTCTTGCCATTTTTGAAAGGCAGTTAATAGAAGCAGAAGCAGGGCAAAACTCAGATACCATTAATAGTAATGCAACTAGAGAAAGACAGGAGAGAGACAATTTTGGGAAAAGGCAGGCATTAAGACATAGCCCTGCCTTTTAGTGACTGCTGTCCTGACAAACAGTGTCCCGTAGATCGTGCTTTGTTCCAGGAGAGAGCTTTTGTAGACACCGCAGGTAACAAAGCTATTTGTTCTGGAAATATGCACGGCGGCAAATGGATGTTCTCTAATTCATCTCTACATCCTCACAGCAGTGCAAGGTAGGCATGAGGCTGGCTTCTTCCAATTAGCTTCCTCTGACAGAAATATTCCATTTCCCTCTCAGCTGGGAGGTCTTCACAAAATACTACTGAGTCTTATCTACAGTAAGATACCAATTATGTGCTGATACAAAACTATTTTATGGAACTCCTAAAAAATACGTGCAATCATTTTTAGTGACAGGCGCTATTCAGACTTCCAAGGCAACAGTCACAAGACTGAGGGATTAGACCCATTGCCCAATTAGGCATGAAATGAGAGAGTAACTTGATGGCATTGGGGAGATTTCTAAGCGATCGTATAGATCTTGAGGAGGTCCTGGCTGGTGCAAAGCCGCTTCTCTGTAGTAACTGTCCACGTTGTAAAGAGTGGTACGAGTGGAAGCAGAAGCTCTGAAACTATTTCAAGTGTAAGGCCCATGAAATAGGCAAGGGTGAGCTTGCTTTTTCCTCTACCTGTGGACTCCAACCCTTGGGAAGCAGACTAAACCGAGTGACAATGCCAGGCAGGCAGTACAAGAAAAGCATGCAAGGTCTTGAGCAGGTTGGGTATCACTGAGGGCCTTGTAATACCCATCAGTAAAATGATGAAGGAACCAGGTTACTCCTCTCTAGCAACAGCATTTGAGAATAGACTGCTAGCTGTTACTGCAGCAAGTGAAACAATGATATAGGGCTGACCAAAAACACTCTAAAAAGCAAGGAATCCTGCAAACAAGCAAAAATAAATCCAAACCCTTTCTTCCTTTTCCTGAAAAAGTGATTCTGTAACAAGTGTCTCAGGAAGAATTGGCAATTACCAAGTACTAATGACATAAAGGGACCCTCTGAATTAAGATTGTATGTCTAAATTTTGTAGACGACTCTACCTAAGCTGACACGGAGACACTCAAGTCATGGCAAATATGATGACTACCAGATTAAGCCCTTTAGATCCATGACAACTTCAGCTGTTAGGTTGCTGCTGAGGAGATCTCTGAGGAGATACTTTATAATATCTTCTACTGAAAAAAGTGGTTTAATGTTGAAATAGCTCATAATCCAGCTTCTATAGTAAATTGATCCATGCTCCAACAAACAGCAGTCTCAGTGTCTACACACCCCTGAGTCACATCCATTCTTTATGTAGAAATAAGACAACTGCGTAATGGTGACCACGTTCAACAGGTATGATCTTCTCCATTTACTAGCTCAAAGAGCGTGCCATGTCTGCCATGACAAACTCAGGTTTCAAAGTTTGTTCATGGTGGAAGTTTGCTGCAACAGCACATCACTTTGTCTTTTTCTTCTCAGGAAAGCTTTTTAGAAAAATAATCTCTTTCCAGCTCTCCCAATAAATAAATACATTGATTAAAATCACTCTTGTAAAACAAGCACTCAGTCATTAGAAAACACCTAATGAGTGATTACCAATGCACCCATGTGTGTTCCCTGTGATAACTGTTAATGACATGATCGTATATATTTTGTCCCTAGATGAACTCACGAGAGGACAGAAATATGGTTATACCAGCAACTTTGGTAAATTTGTGATTACCTAATATCCAACAACTTTTTTTTTTATTGTCCCATAATCTGTCTTTTCTATGTAAAATGTCTAATAATTTTTGGATATTTGGCCTTCATATAGGTTATGGTTTGAAGAAGCCACAAAAAATTATTGTCATTTAGACAATTATTCTGTCACTTGATGACCCCTCCCCATCCAGGAAGGGGAACTGGGAAAAAACAAGGAAACCTGGGGGTTGAAATACAAACAGATTTAATAGAATACTACTAAAAAATTAACATTAATAATACTAAAGAACCAATATTTATCCTGATAGCAATATAAAATATACAAGGATTATACTCAGCCAATCATCAGGAGAACAGACTTTGGCCTCTTGAGGGTCTTCTTGGTACGGTTCTACGGGATAAAGCACTGGAGGGAAGAGGGGCCCAAGGAAGCTGGTTAGTATTCAAGGATCACCTCCTCCAGTCTCAGGAGCGTTGTATCCCAAGAAAGAAGTCACGCAAAAAAGCCAGGTGGCCTGCGTGGATGAACAAGGAGCTCCTGGACACACTGAAAAGCAAAAAGGAGGCCTACAATGGGTGGCAGCAAGGACAGGGGGCCTGGGAGGAATACAGAGAAACTGTCCAAACAGCCAGGGATTGGGTTAGGAAAGCCAAAGCCCTGATAGAGTTAAATTTTGGACAGGGATGTCAAATTTCTATAGGTACGTCAGTGACATTAGAGAGACTAGGGAAAATGTAGGCCCACTCAGGAAGGAAACGGGAGACCCAGTCACCCATGATGTGGACAAGGCTGAGGCACTCATTGACTTTTTTGCCTCAGTCTTCACTGGCAAGTGCTCTAGCCACACCGCCCAAGTTGCAGAAGGCAAAGGCAGGGCCTGTGAGAATGAAGAACCAACCACTGTTGATCTAATACGAGACCATCTAAGGAACCTGAAGGTACACAAGTCCATGGGACCTGATGAAATCCATCTGTGGGTCCTGAGGAAACTGGCAGATCAAGTTGCCAAGCCACTTCCAATTATATT
>NW_009648252.1:1174517-1184677 GCF_000708025.1 Charadrius vociferus
TCCTGCTGACTGGAAAAGGGGAAACATAACACCCATTTTCAAAAAGGGAAAGAAGGAAGACCCCGGGGACTATAGGCCAGTCAGTCTTGCCTCTGTGCCTGGCAAGATCATGGGGCAGATCCTCCTGGAAACTATCCTAAGGCATGTGGAAATTAAGGAGGTGATCAGTGACAGCCAGCATGGCTTCACCAAGGGTAAGTCATGCCCGACAAATTTGGTGACCTTCCATGATAACATTACAGCATTGACGGATATGGGAAGAGCAACTGATGTCATCTACCTGGACTTGTGAAAGCATTTGACACTGTTCTGTACAATATCCTGGTCTCTAATTGGTGCATAAGGAACTGGCTGGATGGCCGCACTCGGAATTGAGGCCAATGGGTCAATGTCCAAGTGGTGAGCAGTGATGAGTGGTGTCCCTCACGGGTCATTACTGGGACCAGTGCTGTTTAACATCTTTGCCAATGACATGGACAGTGAGATTGAGTGCACCCTCAGCAAGTTTGCCAACACCACCAAGCTGTGTGTGGTCGACATGCTGGAGGGAAAGGATGCCATCCAGAGGGACCTGGACAGCAGAGGTCAATCTGGACAGCAGGGCCAATGCCAATCTCATGAAGCTCAGCCAGGCCAAGTGCAAGGTCCTGCACCTGGGTCGTGGCAATCCCAAGCACAAATCCAGGCTAGGTGGAGAATGGATTGAGAGAGCCCTAAGGAGAAGCACTGGGGAGTGTTGGTGGATGAGAAGCTCAACATGAGCCGGCAATGTGCGCTGGCAGCCCAGAAAGCCAACTGCATCCTGGGCTGCATCAGAAAAAGTGTGGCCAGCAGGTGAAAGGAGGTGATTCTGCCCCTCTACTCCGCTGTGGTGAGACCCCACATGCAGTACTGTGTCCAGCTCTGGGGCCCCCAACATAAGAAGGACATGGACCTCTTGGACCTGGTCCAGAGGAGGCCACGAAGACACTTCAAGGGCTGGAGCCCATCTGCTGGGAGGAGAAGCTGAGAGAGTTGGGGGTGTTTAGCCTGGAGAAGAGAAGGCTCCGAGGAGACCTTAGAGCCCCTTCCAGTGCCTAAAGGGGCTCCAGGAGAGCTGGGGAGGGACTTTTTACAACGGCATGGAGTGATAGGACGAGGAGGAATGGCTTCAAACTGGAGGAAGGGAGATTTATATTAGACATTAGGAAGAAATTCTTTCCTGTTAGGGTGGTGATCCCCTGGCACAGGTTGCCCAGAGAAAATGTGGAGGCCCCATCCCTGGAGATGCTCAGGGCAAGGCTAAAGGGGTCTTTGAGCAATGTGGTCTAGCAGGTGTCCCTGCCCATGGCAGGGGGGTGGAACTAGATGATCTTTGAGGTCCCTTCCAACCTAAACCACTCTGTGATTCTATGCTTCTATACCCATAGGAAACTGTGCACTCCCAGCAGCGAGCAGTGAATGTGGGACACTGAGCGCTGCAGCTTTGGGAGGAAGGGAGAAGCTCAGGGGGCTGCAGCCAGGGCAAGAAGTTCTCAGGATCACAGCCATCAAGGAAGAGAGAGAGCTCCTCAGCAAACTTTGTAATTTATACTGAATGTGACATTCAGAGCATGAAATAACCCTGCTGGCCAGCTTAGGTCAAGTGCCCAGGTCTCGCTCCTCCTCATCCCTACACCTGGCGAGCTTGAAAACACTGAGACCCTGAAACCCACACACCATAGCTGGCTATAAAGTAAATATTTTCATGAATGCAGACGCTGGAGTCCTCTAAAAGTCCAGTTTTCCCTAGTATTAGAAGAGAACTTACTGAAAAGTAAAATTACTGAAAAATAAATTAATCCTGTGTCGCTCAAACCAGGACAATAAAGAAATAGTATCACATAGCTCTTCATGTGTCATCTCAACTCCGTTTTGTTTTCCACCTTGATATTTTCTTTCAGACATCCTCGAAAAACTTACTGGTTAATATTTGTTATAATTTAGAATGTGGGTACTGCTGGCACTCAGTAATACTTGGGTAGATAATTTTCTAGACTAACTGTAATACAGACTTAAAGCAGTGTAGGTCCTCTGTTTCAGGTTTAGAGTTATCTGAACGCTTCTGCTCCTAACGTCCCACATGCTTTTTGTAATATCTATGTTTCTCCATTGTTCTAAGCTACCTGTGTTACCTGGGATAGTGGAAGCTATTTGTATGCTTTGCTGTTTGTGAGTCGTTTATGTTTTCTACTTAAACTATTTTGCCCCAGGTTTTATCTCCTTTCAGTTCTCTGAACTTTTAATTTACACTTGGAACTCCATAGCACATCTGTGTTCACAACCCACAAACGCCTATTTACATATCAATAAAGCCTATGCCTTCTCAAACCTGCTATGGAGTCTTAGAGAACCAAGAATTTAATAAATGTAAAATTCAAACCAACCACCTGTAATGTTATCATTCCAGAAGTGCATCAGTTGTTTCCACTTGGAATTTCACCTCTCTGTCTATTCCAGAAATAACATCTGTAAGGATTTGTTTGCTTATGTTCTGGACTCTTTATTGGTATCTTCCATTCTATACAATAAACATGTCTTAAATGGGTTTTATTATGTAGATTAAGATTATGCTTTCCCGCTAGAGAATGGAAGGAACATTGGGGAAGTAAGAGGTTGGAATGGCAGGTGGTTTTAGTTCTGGAATATGGACTAGCAAACAGATTACTTTCTGCAGTAAGCCAGATGTGGCTTTGGGAATGAAGTAATCTTGGCAGGAATCCTACCTGCAGGTATGTATTAACTTCAGGAAACTGACGGTGGAACATGTACTATGAAGACTTTCTTCAGAGGCAAACGGATTAGGTCCTTTCAAACAGCCACAGTTTCTATTTCAGTTAAGGTTCCCAAATTTCACACACACCCATCCACTTTATGGATGGATGGATTGATGGAGGTTTTTGCATTAATGCAATGCAAATGCGTAATGTTAATCATCTGGCCTCCTCTTCTCTCCAGACAAGGAATTAACCAGAACACGGTAGAATATTTTTTATTTCCGACAACTATGCAGGATCCTGATCAACGGTACTGACCAAGACTGCACCTCTGCCAGACGTTGGAATCAGATATCTCCACACTGAGTCAGAGAATGCGGTTTCGTTTTTCATGGTTTAAAGGTGCTGTATATGCCCTGCCACGGTTCTTGGATTTGTGAACCAAACCTGACCAGTCCTGTGACCCGTTCATTTTCATTCCTTCCCCTTCCCACCCTTCCCCAATTTCGGCTGAGCTGTTTTATGATCATTCCTGCCCTTTCCAGATGATGCCGTGACCACACCTTATGCAGCAGCGTACAAAATGCATACAAAGGGATCAACAATCCCAAAGACTGTGCAGTGCATACATATGAACAGTTCTCCAGGCCCACTGGTGAGACACTTTTTGGTCAAAGCTTTCGCATTTTAACCCTACACTCCTTGACACACCTCCAATCTGACAGGCTTCCAGGTAAGACATACCTACTTGCTTTGTAGGAGCTTGGTAGCTTGGCTTTGGTTTGGTTTAAAGGAGAGGAAGGGCAAGGGATTGTTTGTTTTTTCTTCTATTGTTATGTTAATTCTATTGCTTCCATTGCCTTTTTGTTGTCTTTCCATCTGGACTGATGATTGGTCAATACATGATGGTTACAGTCTGCTTAAGTAGTTTGGGCATTGATAAAGTCACTGTAGCCACCAACAGCAGCAGTAATTTGAGAGTTTAGTCTTTATAAAAAGGGTCTATCATGGCAATAGGCCCTATAGGACTTAATTCAAGCTAAATCTCTCTACTAAAATGGCCTATCGTTAACAAGATTTCTTAGTTCAGCTTTGCCAGGTCTCTCCCTGATAACTACAGTATTCCTTCCATGGTTAGTGGGAAGAACAAAAAAAACCTGCTGGTATCTCACTTGCTGTGCCTTTTTAGGAATCTCATTTTTCCAACTCAAGAACCAAAAGCTGTACTTAAACTACATAACGGAAAAGGTACATGTATTTGCTTTTCCATTTTATGTGTACACAAATTGTTTAGATGACAGTTGTACAATTTTTTAAAAAAGTTATATAATACCCTGGAGCAGTCATCTGCTCTAACATGCATAATTTATTCAAAAATCATTTGTGGAGCTGAGGGATTGATAGTTTGGAACAGAAAAATTATAGGTATGCTAAGTACGTTCTTTCAAAAATAAATCATGTAATCATATATTGAGATCCAATATTTCAAAATTCAGAGTACAATTAAATTGTTTGCACATGTAACAGCAGTGAAATAACTTTGCAAGGTTTACATCGTAAACCCATATATCTACAGAGTAAATAGCAGAACACAGACCATAAAGTTCTGTCAATAGCATTGCTTTCAATCTTTGTTTCATTCCACCAAAACTTTTCATACCAGTCTGGCATTTTTTTGAGCAACTATACAGGACCAAAAAATTAGGAGTGGTAACTTGAAATATAGACCATATATATTTAATCTTTACAACAAATGCAAAAGCAGTAAGTGAAAAACAAAGACATAACAGACTGTAAAAACTCTCGAGAACATATAATGAAGCATCAGAGTGAATGTCACGACAGATTTATGTATGCTCTAGTTTCAGCAAAAACTGCTGAAGACAAATTTGAGAATATTTGTGTATCGTACTTTTGGCCCACTGGCAGGAACCAAAATAAATTATCCAGGAATAAGACATAAGAAACAGATTCTGGGTGTAAACAAGCCAAATAAGAATTCTGAATTAAAGAAAACTTTCAAGCCAAAAGAAAGAGAGGTTTTTCAGCCTTGCTGAGCACTCAAGAACAATGTTGGGGTTTCATGAGTTTTCAGTATTTCGCTTTTTTTAGAAGTTTTTAATTTAATTCTTGTGAAAAGTTCTTCTCAAAAGGCAACACATCATCTTCATCAGGAAAACTAACATATTTTTATTTTTCATGGAATGCATTCTCTGCATTTATGCACCATACACAGTACACAAAAAGCCTATTCCATCCATGTCAAGCCAAAAGAACAAATGAAAAGAAACTACAAAGGGAATTCTAAAGAGATTTTTTTTTTTTTTCTACCACTATGTTTTCTTTTGGGCTTAGTCTCAGAAGGAATTTTTGTGTCCCAAGAGACATGGGATAACTTTTTCCAAGAATCACACATCCTAACAGTTACTATTCTTAAATGCAACTCCTAGGTGACGAGGCTTTGCCTTTTTTTTTTTTTTTAAACTTTGGAAATAGCAGCTGCCATTGATCAAAAAGTTTAAAAAAATTGGAATATTTTCCAGATCTGCGCGTGACAAGAGCTGAATTGAAGTAGCTCAGTAGCGAGGCCACTATTGTGCAAACACATTCTTTGGCATTAAATAGTATCGTGTGATTTTCATCGAGTAGGTGACAGGAGGTGGTCAGGACAGACCAGAAGTACAGTGCAATTTTTTACGTGATTCTTCTCCCTTTGCGTCTTTTTGTCACAGAAAAGGAATCCAAAACTGGACTGTATCCTTCAAGTTCAGGATACAGAGCAAAGCTCAAGTGGTACGAACAGACCACATTTACTGCAAATGTAAAATAAAAGTGATCAGTCTCAGCACGCTTGGGTGCCCCTGTCACGAACCGCATGTGCGAGGTTTGGTGTGCTCTTAACCAGCAGCGATCTGACCGAGAGCTGAAGATGCTGATACTTCACGCTGTCAGGTGCTGAAAGCAGAACCGTAGGTACTTCTGAAGACAGGGCTGCGGTGTTCCACCAGCACTGAACCACGGGAGGATTTAACAACTGCTTATGAAAGTTGCATTGCAGGATAGCTATTAAAATCAGACATCCTACTTGCTACAATCATCTATCAGCTGCTTCTAAAATCCTGCCCACCTTCTGTGTGTCATCTGGAGGAGATAAAGTTTTAATTGTGAGCGGGTGGCATAAAAAAAAAAAAAATAGAAAAAAAAGACAAGGCACCTTCTGTCATTCCAAATTTCTTATCCTATCTTGCTTTCTGTTTCAGTGTCTTTGTGCCAGTTGAAGTTTTGCAGGCAGCTTTTAAAAAGACAAAAAATATAAATAAAATCAAGAGAAACAAATAAAATCTAGGACGGCAAAGAGCACACCATAAAGAATGAGTGGGAATAAAAAATACTGCATTTTGCAGTTTTTTCCATTTTATGCTTTGACTCTTTTCTCACCTAAGTTTCAAATAATTTCTAGTTTCCTTTGTATCCATTACCAAATTCCCTTTTTGTCTGTTTATGCTGCATTTATATTTATGTCCTTAAGAGCTTCTTCCCGGTTTCCACTAAGCTATGGTATTAAACCACAGGAGCTCACATTTTGGGGTTCAATATGGTTTCATTCATAATATTTTCATTCAGCTTTTCTGTTCAATTTTTTGAGTTGATGAGACTTGACATTTTTTTCAGCCATTTGAAATAAGCCTTGTTAAAGCAGTATTTATGTTACCGTAATAAGAACTGTCTTCAGACCGTGATCACTTGTCATAGACACGACAAATATTTGGTTCCCCTGGTGTGCTCCTCTTTAGATACGATGATGAAGTCTTAAAATAACTTCTCCCGTGTTCAACACAGTTCTTTTGAGTTACATTTTTTGCCTCTACAATTAAAAAAAAAAAAAAACAAAAAACAAACCACAGTATTTTCATACTGACAGCACTGAAAATTTCATGCTCTGTCATGCAGACTGCAGCCCTGAGAACAGCTTTTCTCATCTCCGCGCTGCAGACAGACACTCGCAGAGCCACTCGCCCAGGTCGGTGCCTCCTCCATCAGGCGGCTGGGCTGCTTATCTCACGTTCCCAGGGCATCCCAGGCCACTTCCTTCCAAGGTATTATTAGTTTATTGTCTTTCTTGAAAGTCCCTGGGCCTTGTTTCTGTGTTTGATTCCCCCCCCTCCCTTCTGTGCTGTTTTCAGTGCAGCATCGCCGCTATTTCACAAGACTAGCAGTTGACAATTTTTCTCTTTGAAACTCCCTCTCTTTCAAATTCAATTTCCTAATTGTTTCACGGGAAGGGAACACAGTCTCTGGCCTTTGTTTTATTATTTATATTTTGCGAGGGAACAAACAAAGGCATGGTAACAGCAAGGACTCCTTTAGGGATGAGGTCCAGGCAAACACATGATACATGTCTGGTTTGTACTAGAAGAAAGAGAATTGCCTGTCTCCTGCAAATCCGTGACCATCTGACTGTTGGCTTAACTATTGTGGCAAGACACAGAAAATTAGGTCTCGTGAGGTCTTCAAGAAATCTTAATGTCCCTAAAAGAGACCTCTTTCCTCCTCATTTCCCCTAACTAATGAGTTCATAGCAAAGCCCTCCTGTTCTTTCAGTGCCTGACTTTGAACTTTCTGCTGTTAAATTTCATCCCATTTCTCTCACTCTAGTCAAGATGATCATTACTCATACCTTTCAACTTAGTGTCATCTGCAAATTCCATGGATGCGCATCAAACTCTTATCTCTGTCTCATTAATAACTATATTGCACATATTATGTCCAAAACCTAATCACAGTCCCCGAAGAGTGCTCCTGGTCATTTATCTCCTCCCTTATAACTGCCTTTCAGCTTAGGCTTCTGCAGTCTCCTTACCCACCAGGTAATTCTGGTCTGAATTATCATCATCCCCACCTTCAGTAATATTCCCCATGGGGAATCAGCTCCTTTACTTCGGTTTAGATACATCAGGGTGTTGACTTACTCTTGTGCAAGATTGTGATCATACCGGAATTACATGATCTGCTCTGGGTAGCACCACTCTGCAACTTAACACACTTTCCACTCATATCAGTGTTCACAAGTATGTCAAAACCTGCTCTTACTCTGCCTAGTATTGAGTAACCGGGCGGTCTAGGGGGAGTCATCCCAGCTGGGTACCAGTTCATGCAATA
Source organism: Charadrius vociferus (assembly GCF_000708025.1). Taxonomy (NCBI): domain Eukaryota; kingdom Metazoa; phylum Chordata; class Aves; order Charadriiformes; family Charadriidae; genus Charadrius; species Charadrius vociferus. The sequence continues at coordinate 1,182,413 of NW_009648252.1, forward strand.
CATCTTATTTGGAAAAAAAATTATACAAAAAGGGTGTTTTTTCTATGCATTTTTAACCTGTTCATGTTCCACACACTTCCATTATAGTGATGGAGGCTATTGAGATTTGAAGGACAACGAAACAAATGCTGAATCCACCCATCGGTTTTAACTAAGTCTGTAACCTCCTACAGACTCGAGACACGCTGGCAGTCATTAACAGCATTTACCAGATATGGGCAAAAACCATTTTGAAGATGTTTTATGGAGCTCATTTCTACTTTTACTTACCTTCACATAATCCACATAAGTAAATGATGTTTTTGCTTATATTGGGCACTGAAATTAAGGCAAAGCAGCTTCAGTAATTTTGGATGCTCAGTCAAAAACAATGAAACAACGCAGACCTAAATTTTAATACATGATGTTCTCCAGCACCTCGTGTAGGCAAAGATGTAACTAAGCACACTTAATATGTCTGAAAACTGAACTCCAGAACCTTTCTGGACATTCAGCAAGCAATGAATAAACAGGTCTAAAACACTGGGCTTAAGTAACATAACCATATCCATCTATGAACGCTTTAGCATTAGGAGGGAGAGAAGACTGAAGAAGAAAACAGACACAGATTTTGGAAACGAATCAGAACACTCCATTTGTTTAGGTACAACAGTAAGCATGCAGATCAGTATTTTTGCTAGTATCAACCCATTACTGGTATTACTGACGCAGAAGTCTATAAAGACACCAGAACTCCTCAGTGCTACACACAGACAGAAGACAAAACCCCAGCTTCCAGCAAATGACTATTTATCACACACTACCCCTGTTTTCTCTTCATTGCTGATATTTGGATTTTGGGGTCAGTCCTCTAACAAGACTTGGAGAATTCCCCTTCCAACCTGCTACCTCCCTGTAATACAAAGAGCTTCAGATTTCTGGTCAATAGTTCTTTGCTGGTCAAGCATATCGAAAACCACTTCCCCCCTGCCCCTTGTTTTGACAAACTTTTCCTCCTTGAATCCTTCCCTGGATCTGTAATTATAAAGGGCTGCACCAAGATCATAGACAGGCACTGTTTTTAGCTATCCTGCTCACGCAAGCTGCCCCTGAAACTTATTCCTGATGGCTACGTTCTACTGGTTCATTTCTGTTGTTGTTTGGATTTTGTTGTTTGTTTTTGGTTTTTTTTTTCATTTGGGCTGTAGGACATGGAGAATGATGGTCAACCAGATGAAGAAATGGATCCAAATTGAACATAATCCAACCAAAAATACTGACTACTGGTCCTAACCAGCTTCACTTTGCAACGCAGCACTACTTGCGAAGAGAGACGGCATGAACTTTGAGTGAGAGGGTAGGGTTGCTTAAATCAATGCAGTTAACAAAAAAACGTTAATTAGAGCCCCTTCATATCCTCTCCCAACACTGAGTTCTTTGGTTCTGTTACAGACAATAGTCAGAGCTGGTGGGCTGGTCCTCAATCACAGCACTGCCGTACAGCATCCAAAATGTCTCATCAAAGGACAGACATCTAAGCACCACCTTTTTCTGGTTGGGGAAACGGAGGGAAAATTACATCTCAACACCAAACACAATTTGTAAAATGCAAGTAGACAAGTCCTCCAAGACATTATAATATCTTCTGCACTGAACAAGAAAAATACTTCGCTTTTCCTTCCTTGGGTATTGCAGAAAGTCATGGAGAGCAAAACATGGAAGCTTGCTGCTTTCGGTCATAACGGAGAGAGCATCTGGGAGCAACCTGCGTGAGAAACGTTTTATCATCACCCTTCTCGCAGGCCTGTCCACGGCTGTGGTTCAGTGGACGTGGCCACCCGTGATGACCAGGAGCTAAGAGGTGGTGGAACATTTCAGCTGCGTGCACAGTACACTGCCCGTCTCGGTTGCCCTTGGTGCAGGAACAGCTCACAACCTTCCTGCGCAGGCAGGGACGGCCGAGGTGGAAACCTCCACCCACCGTCTGCTCGATGCAGGTTTTCAGCTGTCACTTGACCAAATCTGTGAAGATTTTCAAGAGAGCAAGACATGAAACTCGAATGTGCTTCCCATGATGCCAGAGGAACGGTGCCGGCACCGCTCGTGGCAGTCGGCGTCGTAGCGCAGGCCAACACCACCACCACCCTCATCCATTTCTGAGGAAGCCTGAAAAATTTTACGCCAAATCTTTCCTTTTTTACAAATCCCTAAGCTACTAAAGTGGAACACCTGGGAGTGGACACACGGCCTTCGCTCCCCGTGGGACCCGCCCGCCCCAGGAGCCCC
>NW_009648252.1:1185505-1223038 GCF_000708025.1 Charadrius vociferus
GGGGAGGCGCGGCCACAGCGTCACCTTCGCCCCCGGGAGCGGCGCCGCCGGTCACCGCGCTCGGCTCCACGTGTTTGAGCTGCTTTGGGTATCGCCAGTGGCAACCGAGCCAGAAATTGAGGGTAGCAGTCGTCATTGCTCGTTTTCTAAATAATTTAAAGCTGATTTTTTATTATTTTTTTCTTTTCCCCCAACACGCGCGCTGGCAGTCGTTGCTGCAGCGTTCTGGTGCTGTCACGGAAGGGGAGCGCTCAGTTTTCCCCGGTACCCGCTGCAAGGTGCCCGCGCGGCTGTAAACGACAAAAAGTTACAGCGTGAGCAGAATTCTGACTTAATAACGTAGCTGGGCTGGGATTTTAATTGTCGTCCCGAGCTTTGCTTTCCTGGTTATACATGACTGAAAACTTCTTTGGGGAGTGAAGTTTCTCGTAGTCGGGCTGGCGGCTTAGGAAGCTGCACGAAATATTGGCCTCTTCTGAGTCACCCAGACGTAAATGTAGGGAGGTAACTTTTCGGTTTAAATTATTACGGTTAGTTCAGTTTTGGTTTGGCAATGAGATAAACTCAAAGTTCGTTATTGTAAAACATGAGATGTTGCGCATCTCTAGTTCCTTTAAGAAAGCCACGTGCTTCACTTTTTAACAGAATGTTGGCTAAATCCTGAAGCTTTTGATACAGAATAGACGGCTTTTCTTTCCAGATAGTTAACTTTTAACTGTGGTGTTACATGGGCCAGGCTGCTCAGCCTCATGTAGGCCAGCTAAGGAAGTCTTCACAAACAGCAGTATCACTTTACACCACTCACCACTCCTGCACGAAGTTTTTGGCTAAGGCAGGAAGTTTGAATACGCAAGTAGCACACCTCGGTCAGGACATACCATCACTGGCAAAAGAGGTATGATAAAATTGACAGCTGTCCTGGTTTGAGGTAAAACAAAACCAGTTTTCCTTTCAGTAATTTTACATTTCGGTTAAGCTGCTTTGACTTTCTGAAATTAACAGCATATTTTTCAGCCAGTGTCCTCTTCTAGCAGGTGAGGCCTAATGTTTATAGTTAATAGCAGGGAATGGTATGTTCTTCTGCCTTTGATCCGTGTGTTCCTGAATCCTGTTCCCATCTGCCACTGGGCCCAGTCTGGGATTTTCCCAGTGCCTACCAGTTACATGATTGTCATCGTGGGAGCTCAATACTGGGTTTATATGTATTGTATATATTTCATTATTATCTTATTGATATTATATTTCTCATATTATTGTCTTAATATTTCATTAAAGTAGTTTAGTTTCTTTTCAACTCATAAGTCTCATTTTCTCTCCCCTGCTCTGAAGGGAGATGCTCTCCCATTTCTGAAGGGGAGAGAGGTAAAGGAGAGTATCTGTCTTTCATTTAGTGGCCAGCCAAGCCCAAACCATGACAACAGCAATTACAAAGACAACTGGATGTCTTTCGTCTTAACTGCACAGTGATTTGGTGACACAGTAAAGGGTAGGATGGTGACAATATTTGCCTTTGGAGAAGCTTAAATACCAATAGCACAGCAAAAAGATGGGATCCTTTCAGCCATCACTAATATTTTCTTGGAATCGTTAATGAGGCTGTGGGTGAAAGAGGGTGGCAATGCGTTATGCTACTCATGGTAAAGCAGCCTGATGATAGTATACTGGTTAGAGAACGCCCGCGGGATGTTAAAATTAGGTATTTTGTAATTATGTAGGAAAAGGTAAAAATGCTCTTGTGTAGCGAAAACTAAAACGTTAGCTACTAAAGATACTTAACAGCTTAGAGGATATCACAGAGCGATACCAGTGTGAAATACAGGAAGCATGTCTTTAGGTGCTCCTCTGGGTTTGGAATGAAACAAGTCTGGTGTTCTGACAGTTTCAGATATTATTTCACTTTCTTTCAGAAGAAAAAAAAAATAAATTAATTCTTTGCTGGCAGGAGTACTCGTCTTCACGGGGTGGCTCCAGACAGAAGCCCCAGGCAAGGGCTGTGTGCGTTGCTGAAGTCGCAGCCGTGACTGCCCGCCCGCCTGTCTGCTGGAGGTGTGATGTGCCACCCCTGGTGTTAGTCTGGGCACTCCCCAGCCCGCCTCAGTCACAACGTGGTGGGTTAAGACAAGATGTAACATTTACAGCATTTAAGCTGACCTGACTCTTTTCGTCTGAAATAGGTTAGCAGATGCGGGTAGGCGTAGGAACGAGATGAAAACTTGCAGCAGGCCAACAGTACTGAGCAGCTGGAGGTGGACGAGGGCATCATCATTTCAGAAGCATAGTGCACGCTCAGAGTGGTGTCTGCCTTTCTGAGATACCTTTAATTATTGGAGTCTTCTCACCGGTGCTTGGATTTTGTCTGTTTTCTTCAGATTGCTTTTTCAGTGACTGTAGCCAATTATGACTATATGTTAATCTGCTAGTTGACTTGACCATGTTTTTTCCTGAATTGCCTTTTATGTACTAGTTAGCTAATGTTTGGGAGAGCTTCTCCTTATAATTACTCAGTGGGGATTTATCTGTTGGTCTTTTTTCTTTTAAGTTCACAACCTTTTTTTTTTTTTTTTTTCCCCCTGAAGACTCAGCGCTGACTTTGGAGGTTTTGTCCATTCCACGCTCTATAGAAAAAGTTCTGAATGCGACTGTATTGCTGGTACTTTGAATCTGACCCACTGTTCCTTTGGGGAACAATGTGCTGTGGGGACTGAGGAGTTTTTTAGATTTACAATAGATTCCTGGAATTCTTTGAAGTAGAGCATACATACAAAGAATGAATGGATGTCTTTTTTTTATTTTTTTCCACTCACTTACTGAAACAAATTGGTTAACAGTGGGCATGAAAACATCTGCTTATGAAATTTAATGCTGCCCTATGAATTTCATTTTGTACCTTACAAGAGACATTTTTTTCTCTAAATAAGTTTGGTCGTACATATATGTACTTAGCCTGAAGATTGATTTCACAGATTTGCACCGAGTGGATTCCTGAAGTACAATTTGATGAGTTTACAGCGGTTATTTTCATTGATGTTGTTCACTGGTTTAAGTGCGGTGGTTAGAATGCGCGTTATGTATATATACACACTTTTTTATTTTTGAGAGGAATGCTCTGGAGTGAGGGCGCAGAACTTAAATGTTTTAACTGCTCACAGTGTTCCTTACACATTGTAAGAAAGGATGTGGGGCTGTGGTTGGGAGTGGAGAGGCTGGAGGGAGGAGAAGGGCTGAAAGTGTTGTATCGTACGGGCTTCAGCAGATCATGGATCTGCAGCCTGAGTCACCTTGTACTGGAACTGACTGCGGAGAAAGCCCCTCTACAGTTTCCTGAGCAGTTTCCTGCTTCTGTGAGTTAATTATTGATGATACTGCTGGTGAGGACGGTGTCCCGCACCGTGGGCTAGTGCAGTCTTCATGTCGCTGCTTTAATTCCTGTTACGCTCTCCTGGAGAGTACCGACTTGCAGCTGGATGGAACCTCTCTGGTACTGCAGTTTGTATTCTGTTGAGCAGGTATCCGAAGAGGAAAGAAGAACTGCGTGGGGTCTATCAGGCTGATTTTAGGTGTTTCTGCTTTACAGTTACTGTAGGTTCTGTATTCTTCCAGCTTCCTGTTGCCCAGCAGAAATTGAAGGGGACCAGTCTGGGCTGAGCCTGTTACATAGACTTTTGGGTCTTGGAAGTACTGATTTTTAATAACGTACCTGAAACAAGTATTGTCTTAGCAACTGTAGTAGTAGCTGAATCAATTTATTTAGTATGGTGGTAAATCTAGGAAACTCTTCTGTCAGCAAATAGGGTTTTTTTTCCTCAGGCAGGCAAATGAAAGAAGATATTCTTTATTGTGTGTCTAGAAAGAGAGGTGATGTTTAAAATAAGAATTAGCGGTATATGCTGTCAATTGGACTGCAAATGAGTTCTGGTGTTGTCTGGAAGCAGGTCCATAGCATTCTGTGATACCGAATGTTAGTGTTTATGTTTCCTGATGCTTGTGCATTTGAAGTTATGCCCTTCATGTTACATTGTTCCCGTTTCTGCATACTTTTTTTTAGTTTATTATCACTTGTTAATAAGGAAGTTTTCCTGTTTACTGCCAATTTCAAGTCAAAGTTTAAGCTCAATATTTATTATTTGAGGGACATACTGAAAAATGTTTTTGATTGCATTGAATATATTCTTGATTACTCTTAAGTACCCCTAGGCATCTCCGAGATGTAGATAAGAAATATGAAATTTAATAGGAAGATAGCTTTGGAAATTGTGAACTATTTCCCAAGACATCCCGTCTGGATTTGTCTGAATTATAAGCTTCATAAAGTTGCCATTTTCCATTTGCAATTAAATCTTTTAAGATATTTGTTTTGAATTCTCTGGACATTTCAGCTGCAGTGTACATACCCTGCTGGCCTACTGAGCTTTCTTCACCGTGTCAGCTTTATGCAGTGTACATGACAAAAGCTCCTGGTGGGACACGGGAAAAATGGGTTCTCCTCTTTCTCATTATCCCTTAACTGAAGTATATTTTGGCTTAGGAACAGGCATGGTGGACCTCATTCTTGTTTTATTTCTGCAGCATGCTGGGAGTTAGGAGCTCAGTGGTACTTTACAGCCATTGCATACCTCTGTGCTCGAAGGAAAACTTTCTTGGTTTTTAGGCTAATAACTGCTTGTCTGGGAAGATAGACAAGGCGATGCGGGGTCATCATGTAGTCAGTGTGCCAGGTACACTCCAGGTTGTCTTGAATGTTGTGTCAAAGACCAAGCCCAACAGATAACGTAGCGGTTATGGTTTCTTTTAAAGTTCTGCAAGCCAGGCTTCACAAAGGCTCGAAACGCACGTTTGAGTGAATGTCATAGTTATGCATGGCACCATTAGTGTAGAATAGATGCAAATCTCAGTCTCCTTGTTTAACTGAAGAAGATGCTAAACCATATTCTTTCTTTGCTTTCTTCCTTCTTGTCCTAAGTGCTAGAGTATAGCCAAGCAGCCTTGGAAGCATCTAGCTTTTTTCCTAACAAATAAGTATGTAATTCCTCTTGCAGAAAGTGTGTGTTATAAACCCATCTCAAGAAATAAGATGTTGTGTAAGTGGATGTCGTGGTTTAGGCCAAATCGGCTACTGGGGACCTGGAGGACCCCAGATGGGACCGACAGATGCTCTCCTCTACCCCTCTTCAGAGAGAGGGTCAGAGGAGGAAAAAGAGACTTACGAGTTTAGAAGGAACTAAACTACTTTAATGAAATATTAATAATAAAATAAAAGGAAATAATGAAATCTATACAAACCTGTACCAAGCTCCCGAGATGACAACCACGACACCGGCTGGCACTGGGGCAGTCCCAGGCTGACTCAGTGATGGACGGGAACGGGATTCCGGATCTGCATTCAGGATGGGGATCGCAGCAGACGAACAGAGTCCTCAGACGTCGGCCATTGCAGGAAGAGAGAGAGAGAGAGCTGACCCTTTGATCCCTCAGCCTTTATACTGAGCACGAGGCAGATGGGATGGAATACCCCGTTGGTCAGTTTGGGGTCCCCTGTCCTGTCCGCTCCTCCCCGCAGGTGGGACCCCACTGCGCTTTTCGGCTTCCCGCCCTCCGACGGGGCACATCCCAAAGCTGGTTGCCCGGGGGGGTTATGGCAATGAGTGTAAGTGAGGTCCTCTCTGCACCCCGTGCCTGGGCATCAGCTATGAACGTGGGTCTGATCACCCCGAGAGAGTGAACACCGTCTGCACAAGGTGCTGTTAATTTCAGCAGTCAGAGAGGCCCAGCTAAGGAGTGAAGTTACTGACCAAAATTGGTTCTGTTTTACCTCAAACCAGGGCAGTGGACTACATTTAAATAAAAACTGGCACTGCAGTCAAAAACAAAACTGGAAGTATTTTCAAAGGAGAAATATGTTAACAGGGAGGCTTGGTATTGAAAGAGCCATTATGTAAAGGCATTATGGAAATACGGTGAAATGAGGGATAAATAGGTGTGCTCATGCACACGATCCGTATCTCTATTGAAGAATAATAGTCCGAGTACTGAAAGAGAGTCTCCCCACTGAAGCATACGATTAAATCTTGTGAAATACATTCTGCATGCCTGGGAATTGTGTATCTGTGTGTTGGTAACTCCCAAGCTGCAAGACTGTGTTAATATCACTGCCCACCTCCAACCCAAGGAGAAATATTTCAGAGCAAGCAGAGCCATCAAAATCAGCAAAAACTGGCATTTGATATGTGCTAGTCAGTAAGTCAAAAATTAGTGGAGGTTTCTTGATACTTTATTTTAAATGTTTGAAATTTGGAAGAATAAACTATTGCCTATCGCAATGATCATGTATGGAGTCCTTCTTTTGCTTTGTCTATATTTCTTTCTTGCCCATGTTGGCAAATTAGGCTAAAAAAATTTTCAGGCAGCAGCTGTATGTTCCTGCCTCGTTCTGTCACCTCAGTTGTACCATAATCGATAAATTAAAAGTATATTCTTAAAAAAAAAAAAGCGTGGGGTGGGGTAGGGGGAGAAAGAAAGGTAGTTTTAACTCCGATCGGGTCCCTGTTCTGGTTTAACTCAGATCTGATTCCCTGCGAGCTGGTTTGCTGTGCATTGCTACAAACAGTTCTGCCAGCACAGCTGAGGGGGTAGCGTGGGTAGGGGATGGGACCGCTTAAGTCGTACTGCAGAGATGTGTTTGGAAATATGTCCTTTGATTCTAAGACCTGGGGGCAGGAACGGTCTTTGTTCTGTATTTGTTCTCTGTGACACAGTGGGGTACTTGTTATCTGCCCGGATGAAGTCGAACACAGCTTTCCCTTGGGTTGGATTTAACAATTCTCAGCATAAGAAATTGTCCTCAATTTTTAGAAATTTCAAGCATGTTCTGATAATGGCAGCATGAAAGCTCCAGGTTATCTCACTTGGTGTTATGTCCACTGTGATAATGAAACTTTTATTTCCAACAAGATGGCAATAGATGTTTAACCACCATGCTATGTGAGATTTCCTATCTGTAGCAAACCCCAGCTAGTATCCTGACTTGTACTTTATTTCTTAAGATGTGATTGTCTGTTGTCAGTGACTCAGAAACAGACAATGACATTTTTGGCACACAGTGCCATTTGTTCTCTGTTGTTCCTCTTTCTAAATAGGCTATATCTCTTGATTTCTAGCATTACATTCATGTGAATCATCCCACCAACTTCACTAATATCAGCTAGGTTGAACGTACGTTCCTGCAGGAGTGAGTGCTTTAAATTCTTGTTCATTATCTTCCCAACATCATTCTGTGGGCAATTAAAGATTTTTTTTAAATCTTTTACTTTTCATTCTTTGTTCTGTTAGTTCTGTTCTCCTTGTCTTTCTTTCTGGTGAATATTTAAGTAGTCATAAAAGATAGGATAATTCCCTGAGGAGCAATTGTGAGACGACCACACCAAAATAACGAGAAGTTTGAATTCTTGCCCGTGTGAGGTAGTTGGTCGAGGGAGGAGGGGGGGAGCAATGGAAATATGCTGAGATGGGAAATCCAGTTCCTTAGTGATACCAACCCATACCTGCATTTTCTTGGGATGAGAGAGAAAGCTAATACCTGGTTTGTATCAGACAGAAATTGAGTATTTCAAAGCTGGTAGCATATTCCTTTGAGAACCTCAGATTTTGCCTACCCAGGATGTTCAGAGGAAACATTTAAAAAAACATTGTTTAGAAAATTCCTAAGAATTGCTATCTTTAGAGTACTACTAACAGGAATATAGGAAAGCTTTATTCATGTGGTAGTATTAAACTATCTAGCTTTCCAGAAAAGAAGTGTGGTTAGATAACATAGTATTTTTAATTTGTTTGCGTGTTCTAAATTGCATTTATCTGCTGTTCTATAGCAGTACACGATAGCAGATAAAGTAAATTTTGTTTTACATTGTAGGAAATACTGGTAGATAGACCCCAAAAAAACTTACCTTGAGCGGGGCCCAGAGAAGTTGCGGAGTCACCATCGTTGCGCGTGTTCAGAACTTGACAAGTGCCTGAAAGCAGCCTGTTCTGGTAAGACCTGCTTTTTCAGGAGGTTGGACAAATTGACCTCCAAAAGTCTCTTCCAGTATACATAATGCTGTGGTGGGGCGGCTCTGTGTTGTGGATAAGAAACGTGATACTTGGCAAGGTCTACTGTTGTGTCAGGTATCAACTTCAGTTTTAGTATGTAAAAATCTCCAGTGATCTTTGTAAAAAAACCATGCTGTGCCCTTCTTGCTGTTTGGACATGTGCACCGGCACCACGGAACAACGAGCGTGCGTGTTCCACCACTGGGCTGTGGTGAGCGTGACCGGCGGAAGTAGACAACAGGGAGTTTGGTCTGAGGAAAACGCTCAATGACAGGATGAATGAAACCAGGGGACTGGGGTAGAGTGGACGACGGGAAGGTTGGAAGGAGGAGTTGAGTTGGCAGTGTCTCTGTGAAAGCACTTGAAATGAGAGGACGAATGAGGAGGGCTTGGGGAGGGAGTGGAATGGCACTAGAAGCTCTCGGGGTGGAATGAGGCCAAGTGGGACTGGGCTTGTGAGAGAAACAGGAGAGGATGATGGAGAGGCACTTAAATATGGGGGAGGAGGAATTGAGGATGGGAGAAACATTAGGGTTATACTTAAAGCTTAGGAGAGGGAGGTCAGACAAAAAACTGAATAGCTTCTTATCCAGTGAGCACCTTCGTTCTATGCGTTGACAAAGGCAGAAGTGCGGTGGAAAAAAACAAATGTGATTATGCCCTTTTTTTGTTAATGACTCGGATGATGATGGTGTAGAGAGAACATTTATTAATTTTACAGAGAGTACCAGGCTGGGAGAGGATTCAAGTTCTGTGGAGAATAAATTTAGAATTTCAAATGGCTTAGAAAAATTAGAGAAACAACGTAAAAGAAATAATGCTGTTTAAAAGGGCAAATGCGAAGTACTGTACTTAGATTAGATAGTTCCCTACATAAATACAAAATAGCAATAATTCTAGAAAAAAGAATCCCAGATTTTTAGGTGAATCATAGCCTGAAACATGCGTCAGTAGCACTGTGCTTTTGCAATAAGGGTAATCATTCTTCTGGGATGTATAGTTAGAAGGGACATATTTAAACATGTCACATGATAATTTCACTCTACTCCACATTGCTTGGTCTTCATCAGTTTTGGGCATCACATTTAGGTTTGAGCCCATGGGAGAGTCTTCCAGGGGAAAGCAACGAGAATCTTCGGAAGTCTAGGAAAAAAGTGCAATGTGGAAAGGCACAAAAGAGTAGGTTGCTCAGACTAGAGGAGACGAAGACAGACATGAAAGCAGTGTCCAGGTGTGGGAAGGGATGCTACAAGGAGAAAGAGCATAAACTTCCTAAGTGTCAGGAAGTAAAGGCCAGTGGGAAAAGTTAGGAAAAATATTCTCCTGAAAAGAGTAGTTTGATTTGATATTGGAATAGATTTCTGTTTAAAGCCAAGATACTCATACGGTGTCAAACAGGGTAGTTGAGTCTCAGCAATACTGGGGGGGATGTGGTAGTAGCTGTAGGGTGTGCACTACCATCCACTTTGCATGGAGAGGAGAACGTCAGCTTTGGTGAGGGAGGTTTTCCCTTGCCTTCTATTTCTCAGGTCTGTCAGCCACAGCTGGGGGAAGCAGAGCAAAAGGCAGGAGGTCTGACCGTTTGGATGTCCAGTAGGGCACAAGATGAGGTTCAAGCGTGAACTTAGCTAACAGCACGAACTTATCTTTAGGGAGGTTGTGGAGTAGTCATCTTGAGTTTTGTCTGTTTTTAAAGAATTTAGGCAAGACCACACTGGACAGAAACTTAGGTACTTATGACGCTAACTTGGAGAACTAGGAGAGAATGAAGTCACTTCTTTCCTCTTTGTTTTTGTGTTCTCCACATTGTTTTTTTGTATAAGACCAGAGTTTAGTGCATGGATGCTGAACTAAGACTGTGCAAGCAACTTTAATTTTGATATTTCCTGATATTTGTGGACTTGACAGTGTTTTAATGCTGTCTTTGGGTATGGAAGGCACACATTTTAGGCGTATGCTATCATCTGTGGAAACACAATATAGACACTTTTTAAGGTTTTACTCATCTGCAGGGTGATTTTAACCAGCTTGAAGGTGTTTTAATGCATTTAAAAGAATGGTTGCCAATAGAATGAGTAATATCCAGTGTTGTCAGCTTTCACAAATTTGTCATGGCTGTGGCCCTGATGGTTTTGACAGTTTCATGATGATAAATTTTGGCTGTTTCACACAAATTGAAGAAATCAGAATCAGAAAGAAATTCCTAAGAACACAAACCTGAAACCCCCGAGACCATGGGCTCCTAATTGTTGCTCAACCACATGCTGCTCATAATGATTCTCACATCCCTTGTTATAAGCTGTTCGTTGCTGTTGTGGGAGGTAACTAACATATGTATAAATATATATACATATACACACAGTCTTTTGCCTATTCCTTTGTTGTGCTCTTTCAATTTTTCTTTTCTTCGCAGAATGACAGAGTGGTTGAGATTGTCAGGGACCACTGGAGATTGTCTAGTCCAACCCCAGTGCCCAGAGCAGGGTCACTTACAGCAGATTACTCATGGCTGTGTTGAGTAAGTTTTGAGTGTCTGCAAGGACAGAGGCTGTAACCTCTCTGGGTGCCTGTTGCAGTCTTTGACCACCCTTAGAGTAAGGAAGTTTTTCCTTATGTTCAAATGTCCAGTCTGTGCCCATTGTCTCGTGCCTTCTCACTGGGCAGCAATGGGAAGGCTCCAGCTCAGTGGTCTTTCCTCTCCTCATAAGGCATTTCACAGGCATTGATAAGACTCAGTCTTCTCCTCTCCAGGCTGAATAGTCCCAGCTCTCTCAGCCTCTCCTCAGATGTCACATGCTCCAAGCCCTTAGATATCCTCGCATCTCTTCGCTGGTCTCGCTCCATTATGTCCACGTCTCTGTCGTACTGGGGAATCTGGAACTGGACACAGCACTCCAGATGTGTCTCAGTAGTGCAGAGCAGAGGAGAAGGATCACATCCCTCAACATGTAGGCAATGCTTTTCCTAAAGCAGCTCAGGATGTTGCCAGGATCATCTCCACTAGTTTGTTTCTTCAGGTTTAAACTTTTAAGCATCATTAAATATATCATCTAGAAAATATTTTCTACTTTCTTCTTAATTGTGAATTTTTCCCTTTCCAAACTGTAGTAGCTTGAAGTAGGGGAGCTTGGACTAGATGACCTTTAGAGGTCCCTTCCAACCCAAGCCATTCTATGATTCTATGAAATAATATTAGTTATGTTTTGTTAAGTTTCAGAGATAGTAACACAAAAAGTGTATCCATTGGAATGGAGAAATTTGCTTCATCTGATTCTTGCAAGATTGAGAAATATTTTGAAGTTGAGTAATTTTTAAGTATAGACTTATTTTGGTAGTTGCTTTCCGTTTAGTTTGAAGCCTATACCTGATTATCATGGTAGTGAAACACCTGGCTAGTTAATGCACATTTTGTCAGGAATATAAAAATAGTATTTCTCTGCTATACCATCTTTTCTGAGAGTGATTATTTATCAAAGTTGACCCTAGGAATGAGAAGTAAGAAGTTTTAGGGGAAGTCCTTTGTTATGCACTTGAAATAATATTTGGAATGATAAGGAAATCCTAGAAGATGAGAAAAGTGCTGATGGTGTGTCAATACTTGGTAGAAGAGAGTGGTTCAATCCAGGCAATAATAGATTCTTTAGCTAACTGTTACTACTTAGGTTAAATAAGGGGATCCTAGTGGAAAATTCTATCAATAAATAATTAAATCACAAAATAAACTTGTTCAGATAATGAGTTTTCGGGAATACAGTTACTGCTTCAGTATAATAGATCTAAGATTTTGTAAAGGGAGTACTTTTGAGATAAATTTCATTCAAACTTCAAGACTGTTTAGTATCAGTAAAATAGCTGCATCATGAAGCACTTAATGTCTTTTTGAAAAAGTTGTAAGTAACAGTTTTTAAGAGCGGTAGTCTTCCATAAGTACTGCTTAGGAGTGATAATAATGTTAAATTGTTACTAGTAACATTTGTTTTAAACCCAAGATCCGTGGAGTGATAATAAATAATTTATTTGGTATTATCTGGTTATTTGGCAAGCTAGGTCTACAGTCTGAAAAACTGAATTAAAAAAGCAGGGCAGGTTTTCAGAACTGAAACAAGGAAATTGGGGAAGAACGGATGACTCCCTGAGAAGCTGCAGTGTTTGTCCTATAGAGTTTGGCTTGCATAATGCTGTCAGTCGGGATTTAAAAAATGGAAGGGAACAGAGAAAACGGAAAAAATTATTCAAACTGGTAGGAAATGCAATGTTTCCCACAAAATAGACAAAGAATTGTACAAGTTGGGTTTAGAATGGTAAAGTTTCTTTAGCCCCCGTGTTGGAGTGGCTACTACTAGGAGGAAGTGTTTAGTCTTGGGGATAAGCCAAACCATTTGATACATCTGTTCAACCTCATTGAGGTGGTTCGTGTCTGAGTTAGAATTTGATTTTTCCAAGGAGTGTGTTTGGCTAACTTTGTGTAATAACATGGCAAATAAAAGCTATCAATATGTATGGCAAAAGGATGCAGAATAACAAGAGAACAGTTGTTCCCCAGTTTTTTTTCTTCTGGAGTTCAAATCACAGTGTAAATGAAACTGCCAGACTCGCTGTCGTGATTATCGTCTGTATTTGTGCAGCAGTAATCCATCCTCTGCCGTGTGGGGTGGAAGACGAGGCCAAAAAAGGAATTGCCTGAGGTATAACAAAGATACCTGTGCAGTTGTGTGCCGACAGAGGTGTAATTCCCAAACGGCAGTGCTGGCTGGGGCATGGCTGACTGTAGAAAGGACCTGGAGGTGCTGCTGGATGGCAACCTGAGCAATGCCAGCACTGTCCCCTCGTGGCAATGAAGGCAAGCCGAGTCCTCTGCTGTCTAGGTAAGAGCGTAGCTAGGGTGCCATGTCTGGTTTGTCCCCTGAGTTCAAGAGAGACGTTGAAACGTTGGAGAAGGTCCAGCAGCTGGCAACCAGGATGATTCGTATGTTAGAAGGGTGATTAGCGTGTTAGAGCACTCAACGTTTGGAGAAAGATTCGAGGAAGTTTGTAGAGGAAAAAAGGCTTGGAGAGATTTCGTCAGTCATCCAATACCTAGAAGATAGGTACGGAGGAGGAGTTGTTTTCTGTTCACAAAGATGCACAGTGAGAGGAGAAATTTTGTCTGGGTATAAGAAAAAGAAAATCTGCTAGAAATATTAAAGATTGGAGTAAGTTCCTGAAAGGCATGGTGGAATCTCCCTAACTGGAAATATTGAAGGCTCACCTTGACAGCGCCCTGCGTTACCTGATGTAAGGCCTAATGAAGTACGGTCCAGCAGAGGGCTGGAGACCAGATCATTTCCTGACATCTTTTCCAGCCTCGACTGCCCTGTGATGCCGTGGTTAGAGCTGCTTGGCAGCCTTGGCTCTGGGCAGAGACAGCAAGGTTGTGCATTAGGCAGTAGCAGAGATGTCTGAAGAAGTCTGATTATGTTTACTGACTTAGTTAATGGACAATTTTTAATGCAAATATTAGATTTTCAGTAGAACCAGTAAGAAAAATGAAATTTGCTTGCCTTGCTTTTTTATCGTTGTTCTTTTTATTGGTTTGTAGTAGAAAGTAAAAGTTGTACTGATGTGAAAAAATGAAAAATACAGGTGTGATGCAGTCAGAATTTTAAGATCAAGTTAATCTTAAGTAATCAACTAAAAGAATGCCTTTACATTATTCATATTTTTTTTTTAATATATGTATATTATAATATGGTGCTCCTTTGTGACAGTCCAGCAGAAGCAGATCTGTGGACTGCATGTGTTCCATGGGGCTATTTGCTTTGTCCACCAGGTAGTTGACATGAAGCGGCACTTCTTGGTTCCGCTGGCCAAATAGCACGTGCTGCCTCTCCGGTAGAGGGCAGAGCAAAGACATTTGACATACTGTCTTAGTAAAGCTGGGAGAAATGGTAAAATTGAAGAAATGGGTGTCCTGCGGCAGGAAAAGCTGCGGGCAGAGCCAAAAGGCAAATTTCTTGAGGCAGATGCTGCCGCCAAGAGGAGGTACGTACACGATGGGAATTCAGAGTATTTTAGTCTGATTCTGGAATAAGGTATCTTGGTGATGAACTGATGTCTTCAGTAGCCCTGCATGCTCATTTCAGTTGTACGTGATTTGATTCCGCGTAGCATCCACCTGGTTTGGATATTTCTCTGTCAGGCAGGGTGGCAATATTTAATTCTTTGCATGTGCACGTTCTGGAAGGCGGTGGAGGAAACGGGTATGTCGGAGAAAGCTGGCTGCACCTCTTGCCCTTCCCCAGTTTCTTTTTGTGCACCTCCTCGGCGCAGAGTCTGGAGTAGAATTAGAAATGCCACACTGCCTGCGAGCATCTGGGCTACAGACCTGGATTCACTGCGTTTCCAGCCACTTTGCCTGTCTTTCTTTTCGGGCGTCTTCAGTTAATGCCAGACAGCCCTTCTGAAAGTCGCACTGTTACTTAAGAGCAGAGGGGGAGAGAAAAAAAGTGATTTTAAAGTACTAGACACATATGCATGTGTCTAGGGCTTTTTAGCATCTTTTGATGGTAGCCTAAGCAGAAATCATTTCCCTAGAGTTTTCCAGTCTCTCTCTTTCTCTCTTCTTCTGTGGCTGTCCTGCAAATTACTTTGGTGTCTCTCCTAAGAGAAGGCTCTTTTAATAGTCTTCGAGTTTTTTTTCTGTGTTCAGAGGCCTTTTTCTCTCCTGGCTGACCCATGGGATTGCTTGAGAGAAGATGGCATTAAAAAAAGATTAAAAATTCTGTCTTTGTCCTGTAACTGCTTAGTATGTACAGAGATGAGGCTGTTGAGAGTCAGTCTTCACCCCATCTTTCAAGCCAGAATCTGTTTAAAACCAACAGTCTAGTACAATCATCTTAAAATATCATCCAAAACAGTTTTATAAACTATCACAGGGCAATTTCTGGTATATTATGAAGGAATATTGTGCCAAAGCCTTGTGAGTTATCATTGCGATATACACTGACAGGAAAATCCGATTCTGTAATTAAAGAGCCTTTCACAAAACTGTTTTCCAAATAATCCTATTGCTTCAACATCTCTTTTCCTCATCATCAGTTGAGATGCAGCCCCATGCACTAATGAAACAACATAATACAAAACTTGTGCTCAATATGGCATTATTATGTTACATGGGCTTTTTGTGAGACTTCTATGGCTGGGTGTTAGTTCTTCATAACTTTTATTTCCTTGAATTTTACCTAGTGCCTGCTGTTCATGGAGGATTCTTACCAGCCTTTTAGAGGAAGGTGGTGGTGAAATTAATTGAAAGTAATGTCCTGTTCATCAGCGTACACTCACCTTGGGTGCTGAGATTGGGAAAGCCAGGGAAGGTTCTTCAAAGTTTTTCTTAAAACAGGAATCCAATGGTCTGTAGTTCTGAGCATTGAAGAGAATCATTCAGGCTGAATGCCCAGAAAATGGGAAATATACAAAAAGAGTTTGTCTGACAATGTGTTGTTTTTCAGGAGCTGAGCAATATTCCGTAAGAACACCTGCAAATGCCTCCTGTGAACAGTGTTCTCCAGGCAGTGTTCTCCTGCCTTCGCTGCAGGATCACTTTTTCTGTCCCCAGAGTTGCTGCCTGATTCGTTAGGTAACTATCCATCTGCCTCAACAGCAGTAGGGTTCTCTGTACACTTAATTATTGATATCCTGCTTATTTAAGAGAGTATTGTATTATGTGTTGTTGTGGTTTAACCCCTGAGGGCAGCCAGCTAGCTACCTCCAGCCCCTCGATTGCTCTCCCGCCAGTGGGATGGGGGAGAGAATCAGAAGGGTAAAAGTGAGAAAACTCATGAGTTGAGGTAAAGACAGTTTAATAGGGAAAGCGAAAGCCACACAAGCAATCAAAGCAAAATAAGGACTTGCAGGTATTTAGCCATCTCCGGGAAAGCGGGGCTCCATCATGCATAATAATGAGTTGGGAAGGCAAATGCTACGGCTCTTAACATCAGCCCTTCCTCCTTCTTCCCCCAGCTTTGTATACTGAACATGATGTCATATGGTGTGGAGTATCCCAGTGGTCAGTGGGGTCAGCCCTCCCGGCTGTGTCCCTTCCCAACTCCTTGTGTCCCCAGCCTGCTTGCTGCTGGAGCGGTGCGAGGAGCAGAAAGGTCCTAGATGCTGTGTGGGCACTGCTCAGCGGTAACGTAAACATCCCTGCGTTATCCACACTGTTTTCAGCACAGATCCGAAGCATCGCCCCATACAGGCTGCTAGGCAGAAAACTAACTGTCCCAGACAAAGCCAGTACGTGTGTTCAAAGCTGCTGCTACTACAGAATTCTTGATGATCGTTGTGAACCTTGTGTTTGGTTGATAAGACCATCATGTTGTACACCTCCCAGAGGTGTGCTGAGTTTGCACCGCCTCTTTGTATTCTTTTGACATGTTTATTTGATCATTTTTACACGCCTATGTTTATGAAGGTCATTTCCAGCATTTCAGGGAAGTTAAACTGAGATAATTAAAGCTTCAGCATGTGGAATTCTGTTGACTCTGCCTTGTGTAAACAAGTGAGTTGCTGGCACGGTTGGGACACTAATGCATATAGCTCACAGTCCTCTGCTTTTTGAGCTTATGGGGTAAATAACACTGGAAGGTGGCTGCTGCGCAAATAAATCAACCCTTAGTGTGAGCTGCAGTCATGTACTTTATCAGCAAGTACCACCACCGTTTGGTAGAATGCAAAGATGTACTGAGATTCAGGGACTTTGGGATCCTTGCCAGTTTCTTTGTATTCTAGCGGTTAAAGATCCTGCCCTTCTAGCATTTATTACTCCCCTCCTGTGCATCTTCCCTCTGGCTTTTTGCAGCTGTATGGAGCATGCTGTAGGCAAATGGGTAAATTTTGTGGAAATTCTGATAAGTCTTAATAAGTCTATATTAAATGTGTGCAAGAAGTAATTTTTAGTGGAGCAGATATGGGCAGGCTTTAAGGGTAATGGCAAGAGGCACACGCTGCTAAGCTGATCCTCTGGCTAAATTTCTGATCTCTGCAACATGGAGATGCTGTAGCTGCTCATTAACATCAGCAGAACTGCGCAGAAGCTGCTGTCTCTGAACCTTCTTCTTATACAGGAGGTAGACATTTTAGCTGAACTTTTTCAAAACTGTTTAGTCTAAAGCAGACTGGAAATAATTGGCTTTCAGAGCTGAAGTTTGGCAAACCTATAAGCAGTTGAAAATAGCATCTTGTAAGTGAAGGGAAGTGAAGTACAACCTTAATTGAAGCAGTTGTTGCTGATGTCATCTGTAGTGCCCTAAAAGCAGGAATAGATAAAATCTAATTAGACAGGAAAATACTATTAAGATTAAAGTATGTATTTTTTTGCTTTGTTGAGCCAATACAGAGAAGGGACTGGAGCCAAACTCTCACCCCGCCATCTCTTTGAAGAAAAACCGGGTCTCACTCCAGTCATCAGCCACATTGCACAAATCTAACCCACACTTGCCCCTAGGTTGCCTGGGATGTCAGTTTACAGAGAGCAAGGCTCTAATTCAGCTGTATTCTGGTAAAGCAGGGCGGTACAAAGAAGCATTCTGATGACTCCTGTTCAGATTATGTCCAGATAAACTTGATGGACTTGTGCTATTTGAAAATACTTGTGTGTTTTCTTCTTATGTTGCGCTTGCGGTGGGTTACCACTACAATTATTTATAGCCTTTATTTGGAACGCTTGTAGCATTGACTTAGTGTCAGGAATTGCTAATGTAAAGCAAAATCATATACTACTATTTATTTTTTTTCCACATCTCTAGCTGCGTTTACACCACGAAAAACAATTGAAGTCTGTAGAAATCTGTGTATGTGTGCATTTTTTTCAAAGTCAGAATATATGATACAGTGTCTAGTTTGATTTGAAGACTATCGATGTTATACAATCACAAGCTTGGGGGTCCAAACTTCCAGTACCACTTTACAAATATGAAATATGTATGTATATTGCCTTGAGTGTGGGAAAAGTGTGTTTGGTTTGGTAGTTTTTTTGTTTTGTTTTAAATTTATGTTTGTGAAGCCATTGCTTTTGTAGTTGCATTAGTAGGGGTATGATGAAAATGCAGCTTTTTTTGTCTCTTGAAGCCATGAAACCAGAATATTTCTGCTGTCCAATTATTTTAAGTATTGCCGAGCTTTGAGTTGAATAGACACAAAATATGCATGACGTTTTGTGGTAGAATACTTAAGTTTGCATGGAAAAGCAAGATACATACAAATAAATATACATTCTCTTGTCAATAAACTCATTTATTGTAAGTATTTCTTCAAGTGAGAGAGTAACCAGTTTTTTAGGAAGTACGCTTGCTGTAGCTAATGCAAAAAGCAATCACAGAAAAGATGTTTTTAAAAGAATAATCTAAGTAATTGTACAGAATAACACATTTAAAATAACCTTTTTTTATTACAAGAAACTTGATAATGGTCTTTGTGAATTATGTGGAGTGGTCAGTTGTCGTGGTTTAGGCCAAATCGGCTCCTGGGGACCTGGGGGACCCCAGGTGGGACCGACAGATGCTCTCCTCTACCCCTCTTCAGAGAGAGAGGCAGAGGAGGAAAAAGAGACTTACGAGTTTAGAAGGAACTAAACTGCTTTAATGAAGTATTAATAGTAAAATAAAAAGAAATAATGAAATCTATACAAACCCGTATCAAGCTCCCGAGATGACAACCACGACACCGGCTGGCACCGGGGCAGTCCCAGGCTGACTCAGTGACGGACGGGAACTGGATTCCGGATCTGCATTCAGGATGGGGATCGCAGCAGACGAACAGAGTCCTCCTCAGACGTCGGCCATTGCAGGAAGAGAGAGAGAGAGATCTGACCCTTTGGTCCCTCAGCCTTTATACTGAGCACGAGGCAGATGGGATGGAATACCCCGTTGGTCAGTTTGGGGTCCCCTGTCCTGTCCGCTCCTCCCCGCAGGTGGGACCCCACTGCGCTTTTCCGCTTCCCACCCTCCAACGGGGCACATCCCAAAGCTGGTTGCCCGGGGGGTTATGGCAATGAGTGTAAGTGAGGTCCTCTCTGCACACCGTGCCTGGGCATCAGCTATGAACGTGGGTCTGATCACCCCGAGAGAGTGAACACCGTCTGCACAAGGTGCTCTTAATTTCAGCAGTCAGAGAGGCCCAGCTAAGGAGTGAAGTTACTGACCAAAACTGGTTCTGTTTTACCTCAAACCAGGACATCAGTACGTGCAGTTGAAGATCACTGGGGCTTAAAACTGATGTCTAGAATAAACTGAAATTCCTGCACTTGTCTGTAAGCAACCATTCAGAGAGCTCTATAATTTTCCCACTGTTCATTTCTGCACCATCAGACTGCAGTTGATTCGACATCTGTCTGTCAAAGAAAGGAAATCCAACCCTCTCATCTAATTTCTTCTATTTGTCATTTAAACAAATATCAGTGAGGGATTCAACAAACTGCTGTGTTCACACAAACAATGCATAAAATACTGTGTGCTTGTTTCATCTTCATTCTAATATCAAGTCCTCCCTCCAGTGGCTGCTGTAACAGTTTTTTACTTTGTCAAAAAGAACCGGAAATTCCCTCTCTCAAAGCTAAATTCAGATTTATTTGTTTGTTTGTTTATTTTGGTGCTTCTAGCTTGGCAAGTGAAGGTGTTAAGGTATCTACTTTTTCCTCAGTGCAGGGTCTTCATCTGGTAAGGGAAGAAGGGTATCCATTGTAGAGGCAAGGATGCCAGGGATTCTTGGTTGGTGCATTGATTAATCTGATTAGGGGGTAGGGATTAGTTTATCAAGGCATATCAGTTCAGATATATTTTATGTTTCTTCCCTTGGGTAATAACAAGTCTTTGAGCACCTGTATGTATTTTTATCTGCGTTAACTTACCTATACGCAGTGATGAATTTTCAAAAGTTGTGTAGGGAGGACTACCCAATTTGTATGGCTAGAAAAATTTTCACCTGGGCTATCACAAAACACTATTGCTGTCATTTTGTAGCACTTCTGATAACTTTAACTGTAATGCATTAGTTTCTTTTCTGAACAATCTGATGGAATGTATGTGGTTTTGTGCTTCGAATGTACAAACTGGTGATGGACAACATTTTGTAGTTGGTGAACTTCTTTCACTGGACTATTTGGAAGCATCTGATAAAAGTCTTTAATACCATCCACTTGTGCTAATTGAAATTTGGGTAGTTTTAATGTTTACATTGACTACATTATGTGCTAGAAAATACAAAAAAAAAGTCTCTGTGGTTTTGTTGTTATTTTTCTTGATTACTTTTTTATGAGTGCTAACATGATTACAGTGTTATCCAAAAGATGCCCATTTTAACTGAATCATGTTGACTTGTGTCATAATTTAAAAAGTACACAATCTAAGCAGAGCTTTCTGGTGGAATTGTCTTTAAAAGACTTTTGGCAGTGTACTGTCATGTGCCATCAGCTTAAGCTGAACAGCCTTCTCCAAAGGAAGGTGTCAAAGTCTCCCATAGGTCCAACTTGTAGAATGGATTATTGGATTTTCTTGAACCCCAGCTTAAGCAAACGAACACACACACTCCCCAACCCTCTCCTTAGTTAATAATAACTATCCCTTCCTTTAAATTGCTGTATTTTTCCTTAATCTCCTAGAAAATGTTTCATGTAAGAGGTTTTCTCTAAAGATAATAGAAAAATGGTCTCTATTATGCTTTTGTTTTGGGTTGGTTTTTTTTCCTGTTGCCCTTACAGTGAACTGTTGTTACTTATAATAAACCATTTTGGGGTTCTTTCTTACGGGTGAAAGTATTACGGAGCCAGTAGTAGTTGGTGAATCCTATTACTCTTTCTTTGAAAATCACAAATTGCTACAGAGGTGCAGTTCATGCAAACTCATCCATGGTGCAGTATATTGGGGAGAAAAGTGAAACAAATTGGTAATGACAGACCAATAAAACAAGGAACCAAAAAAAGATGAAGGGAAGAAAAATTCGAGACACAGAAGTCTTTTTACTGAGAAGGAAGAAGCGGTGGTTGTGACGTGGTAGTTTGCTCCCAGGGTCTCAGATTCAGGGTGAAAGGGTTTGCAGATTTGAATGTCTGGGTTGCCTTCTCTGCAACAGGAGAAATTTGGAAATATATTTTTCATGTAAATTCTCACCTTGAATATATTGAGGTTCGTTCCATAGCTGGACATTACTCTCTGCATTTCAATGCCGATAATGTATCGTAGAAATCACAGTGGTTTAAAGCTGTAGTTTTACCAAAATGAAACGTGTAGTACAGTAAGAACAATAAAGTGGAATTAACTGATGAAGAAAATCCTTAAAGATTGTGTAAGTTCTGTTGATTATGTTTTTGTTTTTCTTGTGTCTTCTACTTTGGCCTTACAAGTGTGGTGCTTCTCCAAAAGGCTTTGCATTTGCTGCTGTTACATTAGAATCACAAAAAAGAAGTCGCGATTAGATAGTTGTCCTTTTAGGATTAGGGAGAAGTTAGTGTTTGTTCCTGTGAACTTGAATCTTTCACCGAATTTGATACTGGAGTGTGTGTCACACTTCAGTGTAAACCATCTTAATCCAGGATAGCGTGATGAGACCTTAAGAGTGTCTAGTACAAGTTTTGAAGGAGAGGAAAAGTTAATTTTATTTTACCTTACATATCATAGGGGTTTATAATACTCTGGGAAGTTTTGCTTTTGGAAGAAGTTCTGGATTTTTGTGATGTAAGCAGCAGCAAATCAGATCTGTTGAAGTCAGTAAATTTGCTAATTTCCAACTCTTGTTGGTTTTCAGGTTGCCTGATTAATGTACATTTACCTCAGTATTTTAAATCTGTTGACAGCTGGGATAATGATGGCTCAGCTCCAGCAAGGAGGTCCAGATGAAAAAGAGAAGACGACTGCATTAAAGGGTATGAGTCCTTTTGCCTTCTTTTTACATATGTTGACATTTCATAAATAATAACTAAGGAAAGGAAAATAGTTTGATATAACTATGGGTTAGAGTCTGGAAACTGCAATACTGGAAGAGACTATTAGTCCATTTATGCTAATGCTTTTTGTCTAATGGTGTGTCCTTTATCAGTGTTTTCGTAAGAGGATATAAAAAATAATGATCTGTAGTAAGGAGGAACAGAATAAGATATCCATTAATTTTTTTAATTTTCGTAATTATCCTTTGAGAAAGTTGACTGGTGCTTTTGTGTTCTCAGTTTCTGGAAGTTATCATTTAATTTTTATGCCACTTAGGTTTTATAATTATGCAACCATATTACAGCTTTTAAAAATCTCTTTGACTAGAATGTTAGCAGGGAAAACATTTTCAGGACATCGATTTCCATGTTGATTTTATAAAGTTTTCATTGTATTGTATGTTTTTAAAAAGTAAATGGACCTAAGTGACAGCAGAGTAATTTTCTTGAGGAAAAAATAAATTAAAGAAATGACATATTTAAAATGGTGTTTTTCAATTTTGGAAGTACACAGAGTTGGTTAGACCTACAAGTAAGCTAACCAAACATTGGATTTAAAGTGCTTGCATCACACATTTACTCTCTGAATCGTTTTTCAAAAGAGCAAAAAGAATACACCTTGCAGGTCCAGAGTAAAAAAAAAATTGGATTTCTACCAGAGTTTTGTTAGGAATATATATTCTGTTTTGCAGTGATGGTAGATGATGGTTTTTTTCAGTTACAACTGTGTTTTTGTGAAACGTTTGGTGAAAAAGTATGTGGTGTTTTTTTCAAACCTTCTACTACTTCTGTCAAACTGGTATATTTTGAGGAAATTATACTTCATGTTTGGAATAGTAGAACTCCCATTTTTTAGTTGGCATTAGTTTGGTCTTCATTAAGGATTAGTGTCTGAGAAATATTCCACATAATGAAAACTTTCTGTGAGGGTGTTGTTTTCTCCATGTGATCTACCATTCAATGGTGAACAACCATTAAGCTGTAGAAGGTCTCCTGCAGATTGCTCGGTTTTGAGCTCTGCTGAAGTAGTCTGGAATTGAGTTGGAGAGTCCAAGATCTTAGGTGGGAATGGTGGATCAGATCTTGAAAGAATCTCAAAGTTATAAGAACACTTTAGCTAATTTTAACTTGAAAAATTGCACAGGAAGAAAGTGGCTATATTGGTGGTTGGAGCACAGACCGATTGCCGCCTTCCTGAGTGACGCTGATGGAAGCTGTAAATCGTGACAAGCGGTACACAGTGCAGATAAGCTTAATGTAGTTCATCTAGTATTGTC
Source organism: Charadrius vociferus (assembly GCF_000708025.1). NCBI lineage: Eukaryota > Metazoa > Chordata > Aves > Charadriiformes > Charadriidae > Charadrius > Charadrius vociferus. The sequence goes on from NW_009648252.1 coordinate 1,208,819, forward strand.
CTTGCTCCTCCGGCGACGGATATTTTATTATATAGCAACTGACACTTCTGTGTAAACACGTTTCCAGATAGGTCACAGTAAGAAGACAGGATAACTCTGGTTAAATTAAATTCTAGAGATGTGGTGTGACTGGAGTCTCTTCACCAAGGAAAGATGTGCTAAAGACTGTTTTACTACCTTGACGTTGTGAAAGTACAGAGGAAGAAAGGGCACGCTTTTTACATCCTGTTGTGAAAAACTTCTTTGGCAAAGTTCTTTTCCTTCTCCTATCATTTGGTTGAGGACCAAAGCAGCTTCCCCGGAACTTTCAAAGGACAATGCACAAGAACAAGCATACAATTGCTGATGTGACTTGAATGTCATGGGACTTGCTATTAAACAGATTTGATGTGAAAGTGAGCTATGGCTGAGAAAGCCACATTTAGATATCTTCCAGTCAACATCTGATTTAGTTACCCCAGAGATGCTCAGATACCATAGCGTGGGTTGGAGAAAGGTTGGAAATGACCATACAAAATGACCCTTGGTCCTCCAGCTTTAACTGGTGGAATCATGTAGAGAAGGAGGAGCTGGAGACAGTTGTATGAACGCTGGAGTGAATGTCACCTGAACCTGAAGAGTTACAAAAGAGCAGGCCAAGGAACTCTCAAGAATATTGAAGCTAATTTTAAGTCGTACTTTTTAAACACTGTAGAAATTTCAAAGGATTAATGTACCAATTCTAAGCTTAGGTAACATGGGTAGCCCGTAGGCTTGTCACTGGTGACAAGATTAAGGAAAAATAGTGATAGAAAGCCTATTCAAATAACGATTTTAAGTAATTAAAGGATGGAAGCGTAGTTAATGTCAAACAAAGCAAGTTCAAAGAAAGTTAGTCTTTTCAAACTGTTTTCTTTGCTTTGAACTACAACTTTGGATGGTAAAGGTGATAAACCAATATACTTAGAATACTTCGTGTGTTTCCTTGGTAATACTTGGTACCTTGGTTTATGAAACAACAGGAGTGAAAAGTCAGTGTAGGACTCCTGAACCGAATGTTTGTGTGGTCTTCAAATTCATCTATGAGGAAAGAGAAAAATATATTATTAATAATCAGAAAGTATGTTAAAATGGTAGCATCAGGTTGTATGGCTGATGAGCAATGAGGAGAGGTGATTGCACACTATTATCTGTGGATGCAGTAATTGTTTAATAGTTAGATGTAACCAAAAGATGTCCCTATATGCTTGCCTCTGGTTAAATATAAATCCTTAAATTGAGGGTAAATAATGCAGACTATACTTATTTTAGTGTACTTGCACTCGTGAATGCAGACTGTATGCGGTTGTAGCATCCTAGTCTGAAGATGATGTGTATGTCACGGCTTGCTATAAAATGAAAGGCAGTTCTCTCTGCCTTGAGAGTTGCTAAAGGAGGGTGGTTGAGAGAAGGATTCATATAACTCCATCTATTTGGGTATCAAAGCGAAGGTTGAGGAGTGTTGTGATCACACAGCTGGAAAATGCCTGTGAGATGACGTGCATTTGATAATCTGAGCTCTTCAAGAAGGCAAACCGGAGTGTATCAGCGACTTGATGTTGAAGCTGGATAAATTCGTGTTAAAACCATGATGCATACCGGAGACGCGTTTCTGACATTGGGCGTGATGAATCATTGAAACAAATCACTATGTCTTTAGTGGCTTCTCTGTTGCTGGACATTTTTTGATCAGCATTAGATATAGATAGGTAAATAAAGAAAGAAATAAATAGGAAGATATACTGACAATGAGGCCCGGCTTTTGAATCTGGAATGAGATTTCCCATAACGAAGTCCTATGTTTAGTAATGTGTAGGATGTCCTTCTGCCCTTAAGATCTACAAATCTGAACGAACGTGTTTTGTCAGTGATAATAGTGAAATAAAAAAGACATAGCATTCATTATGTAATTTTTCTTTTCCTTTTTTAGATTTACTGTCTAGAATAGACTTGGATGAACTAATGAAAAAAGATGAACCACCACTTGAATTTCCTGACACTCTGGAAGGATTTGAGTATGTTTTTAATGAAAGTAAGTCGTATATGCTTTGTAAAGGCTATACTTAGAATAATGTTGAGAGGTTATCAGAACTTTAATTATATATTATAAGTCCCTATTAGAATTTCACACTTTCTGTTAAGAATAACATTTTAAGCCATGGTGTTAACAGACTTGTAAATCTATCTAAGTAATACTTTATTTTTAATTTCATAAAATTGTCACAAAAATCCCTCATCTTATACAATACTGTGGGCTTGTGCTGTGCATACTTTATGACTTCTTGTTTTCTATTACAGAAGTGTTGATACTAAAATTCTGAAAGTAATTTCTGTAGCATTAATTAGCATTAAAAAACAAAATCAAAGAGTGGTCGTTCATTAAGAAACATTTTATTTACTGATTCATTTTTATGGATACAGAAGAAGTTATGTAGATAATAATGTATCCCAGCTATTTCATTAATACCAATAGGAAAACACCTATTTATATGGATGAAAGGAAGAGCAACGTGACAGACTGTGTCTTCTGGTGTGGGTCTCGGTTTTGCGTTACAGCTAAGTGTGTGATGACTAGAAGTACCTCCAGCTAGCTGAATCTCTGTGTTAAATGAGTTAGTAGTATTTATAATTTCCAGTGCCTACATCTTAAAATCCAGCTGAGAAATAAGCCTCTGAGCTAAAGTAATACCAGACTCCAGGAAATGGCTCTTTCAAGATTGTTTGAAACCTGTAGGACAAATGGGGACGTTTACAATTCTACTTCTTTGCAGTGCCTGTTCTGTGAACAGAGGAACTTTAGTTTCTAAATCTGCCTGTCTTACATCTTCCACTTTTAAAGAAAAAAAAAAGAGCTTTCCTTTAAATGATAGTCATTTATGCAACACTTAGCTTTTTAATACCCTGATGGCTTTCACAGGAAGGTACTTAGAGACTAAAAGTGTCATGAAAGTGATGCTCTTTCTTTGATGGGAGGGGTTCAGCTCTGTCACTTTTCAGCTCCTTATTTTTAGATCTGCACAGTGTCTACTGTCTTCCTTACTGACTTCAGAGTTAATGGTTCATATGTGGTTGATAAAAAGGGCTGAAATTTGAATTTTGGGGAATGATGTTTTAGAATGATGTTATTGAATATTCCATCACTAACCTCACGGCCTGAGTGATTTCCACAGAATGCTGTAAAATCTATTACGTATGCTACTGGTCAACAAAGCAAAAAGGTCTCCATTTCGCTTTTCTTCATTTAACTCAACTGTTTGCTCATGTATGCTTATGTCATAATAATGATTCTTTTTATGATGGAAAGGTAAGGAAGATTTTTATCAGATTTAAAGAATCTGAGGAAGACAAGGGTTCCAGAAAGCCAAAGAAAAAATACACCAGATATTTGCTCCACTTTTCTTGTGGAGAGAGCAACTATTTGTACTATTAAATCACGTATTTGAAGAGTATCTAGCTGAGAAGGAAAAACTGAAGGTAGAGTTATTATGAAAATATGAGAAGCAGCATATTTGGACCTGAGACAGGGGATATGAGGCTGGGTGTCATGTACTTCCCTGGTGTCTAGTACATGAGGTAAGACAGGTCCGGAAAAAATTTCAAATAAGCAGATAAGCATAACTGTTAGAAATATCAGATCTTAAATGTTTCATTTGAAGCATCAAGAATCAAAATGTTAAGGTCCTGAAAAGGTGTGAACTAAGTTAGTAATTTCTTACTATTCAAAAGGAAACATTTTGCTGAGAAACCTTACCTTCATCATGCGAACGTTTCAGCTTTCGAAGGAGACACTTGTATATATCCCAGTTTTTAATGTTTCTCTAATTTACTGCAGTTTTGTGATTCTCTGAGATCATAACTTGTGTTTTGTCTAATAAGCTGAAACATTAACTGATAAAACACCTGGGTTTGGCAGTTTTTTCCTATTGGTTGCTGTTTTATTATTATTGTTGTTTTAACTTGGTCTTTGTCTTCATCTGTGGTTGGGTAAGCTACTAAAATTTTGCGATAAACAAGGCCAACTAGAACGTTACACTGGAATCTAAGCATAGCATGTGGTTTTGCTCTGATCAAGCATTCTGCTTTATTCTGCTGTTATGATCTCAGCGTACCCTGAATCTAAGAGCTCATTCTTGGTTACACTGTGCCTAGGAGTTAAGATATTTACCTTAACTGTGGGCAGGGCTTTTTTTTTTTCAGATTAACTTAGAATGTTTTTCATCTTGAAAAGAAATGTTTCCTTTCCTTGGAGCCTCCAGCCCATTTTGCACTCTCCATTTCTTCACAGTTGCAGTTGGTTTTGAAGTAGGGGATTTGTAGCTACAACTTGATCACCTAATTGACACTGCAGATCAAATATTAACTGCTAATGTTTACATTTCACTGTTAATCCATAGTAGTTGAGACATAAATATTTCTTGCAAAGCAGTTTGGCATTTGATATCTGCATATAATTTCACTGTCATCACTTGTGTTTAGCTTTATCTAGTATTCAAAGGGAATGTATTTTGTTGTTATGCTACAGTTGTTTTTCTTTAAAAATACTATAACCAAAAAATGAGAGGGAATTCGTAACAGACCAACTTTTAGATATGGACGTCTTTTAAAATTTTCATCAATTAAATGTGTCTTAATGAGGAAGTATATTAAAATGGAATTATTTTTTTTTCTTTTACAGAAGGGCAGTTAAGACACATAAAAACTGGGGAGCCATTTGTTTTCAATTATCGTGAAGATTTGCATAGATGGAACCAAAAGCGCTATGAAGCTCTTGGAGAGGTATATCAATTGTGCGCGTGTATGCATGTGTGTATGCATTGCTGTGCTGTGGTTTTTGTTGTGTTTCTCTGTAGAAGTGATACTTATATATATGTTAATAAAGATTTGGTGAGGCTGCAGTCATTTCACAAAAGGTTTCAGGATTTGTTGTGTGTTAATGCTCTAACAGTTATTTCTGTTATTTGCTTTATAGCTTAAGATGCAATTTAGACTACAATTTGACTTTAGTATGTGTTCAAAATAGAATATCATGTAGATTACACAAATCAGAGAATATTACACAGTACAGTATTTTCTTTAACTTTGTTCTCTTCAAGGTGAAGCACTAGGTAAAAAAATGTGGTATTTTACTCTCTGGCTGAAGATAAATACATTGGCTATTTTTCTCGTGTTACCTGGAGATATCAGGGGCCGCTAGGTTGACTAAGTAGAGATCTGATGATTAATTGATCACCTCTTTGTTGGTATGTTAGATATTTGGATGCTACGGGTTCTTCCCAGGCTTTTTGTAGGGATGTTGCGGATGCAGTAGGTGTAGAGGCGACTGACCGTGGTACCTTTTCTGTGTGAAAATGACTTTAGTTTCAGTGCTATGCTTATTGTAATGCTTTAGGAGTCGGAGCGTTGACCTGAAGAAGGGCATCTGACCTCAGTGAAAGCAAAGCTGTGTGTGCTGAGGTCTTCCTTGCACCGTCACAACCTCCCCTGCCTGACAGAATGGAGAGCCTTGGCACTCTCACCTCCCAGTAGTAATGCTGCTTGCACCAGAGTGGCTTTCAGAGAAGCGGGATGCACAGTTTTGTGCACAAACTAGGGTCTCTCTCTTAGAGACTGTATGATGTTTTGCCTCATGGCTTGTCCGCTTTCATTAGCGTTATTGTTTTACTAAGGGTTAAACACATTTATTCCCCACTTACTCTTTCTCTTACATTAATTCATACTACTTGGGGATGTATTTGATTGTACCTGTGTACACATTTTGTCTTTTAAACTTTCTGGTTGTTGTGGTTTAACCCCAGTGGGCAGTTCAGCCCCCCACAGCCGCTCGCTCGCTCACCCCCAGTGGGATGGGGGAGAGAATCAGAAGGGTAAGAGTGAGAAAATTCCTGGGCTGAGATACAGGTAAAGCAAAAGCTGTGCATGCAAGCAAAGCAATATAAGGGATTAATTCGCTGCTTTCCCTGAGCAGGAGGGTGTTCAGCCATCCCCCGGAAAGCAGGGCTTCTTCGTGCATAATGGTGACTTGGGAAGATAAAAGCCTTATCAGATGATAACTCCAAATGTTTCCCCCTTCCTCCTGCGTTCCCTCAGCTTTTATTGCTGAGCATGACACCATGTGGTATGGAATGTCCCTGTGGTCAGTCAGGGTGAGCTGTCCTGGCTGTGTCCCCTCCCGACTCCTTGTGCCCCCCCAGCCAGTCTGCTTGTGTACTAAAGAGTAAAAAGAAAACTGAAATGTCTGAAATGACAGCCAGTCCTACGCTGTTACAAAGTCAATAGTATAAAGCGTTTTGATTGAGTTTCTTGGATGGGTAAATAAGTACATACTTAAATTTATCACCAAACGGTTTCATTTAGTTTCTTGTGCTGCCAAGAGTGCATTTGTTAAAGCTGAAGAAATACCTAATTACATGGCCTTTTCTACATATAGCAGGATAGGCCCTGGGAACTTCTGTAGGCACTGAGCACGCAGGCTCGAGAAAGGAGCGCATGGCAGAAGTCATCTTGATTAACAGGAACAGCACTCCATCTGTCCTTGACCGGCATAGCTGGGTGAGGTACGGTCCAAGAATTCCCACCAGCATTGGTTTGGATGCTGTCAGGCAGAGAGAAGTGGAAGTAAGAGGTTCAGTGGCGAGCAGTCCCTCCGTTTCATTCCGGGACAGCCTGGGCTCTGTGCTGGCTGTGTTGAGGCTGCCCGGGCACTGGGCGCTGCTTTGTCCTGCCAGACCTCGCTGCCGGGGCTTGAAGGACCTTCCTTTTTACCTCCTCCTCCTCGTTCCTGCAAGAACTGTGGCACAGGAGCAGATGATCGGGGCTACTGCTGCTGCTTCTCACATGTTTTCACCTCAACTCTGTGTTTTTCCAAACCAGGGAATGTGCTGTTGCCCAATCTGCTGCATTTCCAAAGTTACTTGATACGCATTTCTTCCACCTGGAAACAGATCAGCACCTACTCCCTGGTCTGTATGTGCAGACCTTTGTGTGTGCCTGTATTGTTCAAATAGCCCCATTTTCCAAATAAATGAGTTGGACAAGGCACAAGTATAAAGATTAGTATGTCTCCATGTGCGTTCCTGCGCCACCACACCTTCTTGGCAACCTCATCAAATTCCTCATTCTGTGCATCTGAATAGTGAGTGGAGCACCACAGCTTCAACCCATAGCAGTATGAATGACTTTTTGTGATTTTTTTGGTTAACCAGGAGGTGGGGTGTGTTCGTGGAGTGGGTGCCTTACACCTGTGATCCGTCTTCTGCACTTTGCCTTAGTTATAGTCATTCTCCATGTTCAGGTTTAAGTGATATTTGAAAATGCACTTCGTTTCTGTTGGTAGGTAAAAGGCAAGGAAGGTGTGAGGTCGGGAATCCTACAGGGTGAAATGTTCTAAGTTTTTTATTTGTTTTGTGTTTTTTAGAGAACAAAGAAACTCGTCTGTGTTTCAGTCTGTTGTCTCCTAGGTGCTTGATACTACACGGTTCTTCCAACAAGCCACAAATTTATAAGTGCTCCGTTGTCTGTTTTTGGCACTGTGAGTGTTTATATAGTTATCTGAGAACGCGGGGGACGCTGGCCGGCCAGACCCTTGGCGTTTGTTCACATAGATAAAACCTTCTTTTGTGCTGCCCGTTGGTGGGTCACTGATGTAGATGTTGAGTAGAACAGAAGTGGTGTATTACCCTCTGATTAGCCATTTTCTAAGTCTAGGGTAAGATTTGTTTAGGAAACTGATAGCTTAAGAAGCAGCAACTTGTGTAATTCATAAGGTGATGTAGTAAAATCTTAGGCCTGTGCTTCGAAACATTCTTCGGCGTTAGTTCTCTAATACATGTTTGTGGCTGAATGTTTATGCAGCTGGACATGCTGTGAGATGGTAAAGTAGCTAGACCTGTATCATCGGACAAAAGTGTTGTGTGCATTCAGTGTTTCCATCATTAGCTCAGTCATAGTCTACTGTTTTTCTAATTTTTAAAGGATATATCTGTCCTGCCCAAGGCACCCATTTTTTTACTGTACACACATATCGTGGGCTGCTTTTATTGCAATTTAATAGTTTTAAGAAGTTCGTGTACTTCCTGGCCTTATGTTACAACATCATTCTCTCTTTCTTGGAGCATTAATAAATTTCCATTTGGTAATCCATGATTTTTTGCTGTTAAAAGTCATGAATACACTATCTCTGATGTTCTGCCATTACTCTGGCACTATGGAAATTGATTCTTCAGAAATTACAATGGTTCGTCAACGTCTCCACTTCTTACATCTCTTTATTCTTCATTCATTGATCTGTTATTTCAGGCGCACAATTTGTTCTGCAGCCTCTTGATATGTGCTCCTAATAGACAATTTAGTGAACTGTTCATAATTTTGTGATTCTGGTTCAGTCATTGCTGTTGCAGCATTGAATTTTGTGGAGAGCCTCTCCATTTGCTTTTGAAAAATTAAAATGGCAACAGAAGTGCACAGAACATGGTGTTGCAGCTGCTTCTCACTGCCGATTAATCCATGTGGCAAGTTTGAAGTACGATTGAGAACAATTTTGTGACAACAGTTCGGCTGTTGCAGACGTAGTATTCCAGTTCAAGGTTGAATTATTTTGGTTTTTTTTTCTGGCCAGGAGTTATGGAGAGTTGGATTCTAGGTTAAACTCAAGATCAGACTCACATGATGTGTGTCTCCTTGCATTTTAAGTAATGTCTGTGTTTATTGTTCCTACTGCACTTCCAAGTGATATTATAGCTGCTGAAATTGCCAAGAGCCAGCTTCAGCCCCTGCTTCTTCATGACATTGAAATTAGCTGGAATTACAAAGAAAATACTGAAGTTTGTTGCTGGGATTTTACCTTGCATTTTGCCAGTCATACAGGATGGGTTGTGTTGATAATGAGATTTCATATGAAAAAGATTATCTTGGTGTTCTCTTTCTGTAGTCTTAGAGTAACCAGAGTATCCCGAGCATCAGTAGGCAGTTACTGTCTGTCCCTCTGCACGTGTCTTACAACTCTAGCACTGGGTAATTATTATTTGGTGATTGCCTGGAGGCCATTTAGTATTTGCAGATGTTTTTGTGAGCACCATCACTAATGAAGAGACTTTCACCTGTCCTGACAGTTTGCTTGGCTACCCACCTCTTTAAGTCATACAGGATTTGCAAACGTGGAAGTTACGATGTGGACAATGATACAAATGCGTCTGCTGTGGTCCTGTTCAAGGAACAGAGTATGCTGTCTCTTGTAATTGCAGCCTGCCTTGACCTACAGAAGCGTGTAAGCAGGTGGCAGAAGTATTGTGGCTATTTTTTACAGTTGCCACACCACAGCACAAGGAAACACCTTATGTTTATGTAGAATAGATAAGGAAAGCAAAGGAATAGAACACCTAAGTCAGAAATTCCTTCCATGTTTCATGCACGATAAGATAACAGTTAATTTTACATCATCAGAGAAGTCTTGTCCCACTAAATAAACTGCTTTAGAGTATGCACGCAACATTAGGTCCAGCTCATCGTAAAGTAGATTAACCACCAAGGTTAATATTTGTGGGGAGGGGAAAGAATAAGTATGTAGAATTATGACAATGACAACACGTAATTAAGATCGCTAAGTAGTAAAATGGGATTTTTTTTTTCCAGATCTCCTTTAAGTTAAAGAACAGCTTGGTCTCAACATAATTTAAAAAATAAGCGTTCACCTGCTACTAATTTCCTCCTTGGTTGCAAAGAGCATTATTTGTTTGGATGACTGAGAGAAAGAAGCTATTTACATAGCACAAATGAAAGCGTAGAGCAGCAGAAGAGGACATGTAAGTTAATGAAGAAGGAAGCATTAAGTAGTCTGCATTTGAAAGGGTAGCTTCTTACATGAATAACCCAAAATCTGATGATAGGCTGCACGTGCACCTGATAGTACTTAAGGTCCAATCTTGCAGCCGAAGCTCATGTGAATAAACTCAATAGGTCTGATCTTGTGAATGAGGGCTGCAGGATCAAGTTCCAAATAAAATTTGCAGATGATTAGTAGAAACCCTTATACTCTAGTTTCAGTTTCTTTGCACAGACAGTTTATCATTAAACATTCCAGATTTTTTCTGGCTAGTGAGACTTTAATATAATAAATTATGTGCTGCACACTATGGATTAAGCAAAATTATGTTTGTTTACCTTGACATTATTATTATTATTATTATTTCTTTGCTGTTAGTTATTTAGTGGTTGGAAAAAATTGTCTTACTGAGAGGACACAATAAATTGATAGTGATGTAATACATAGGCGGGTTCATGGACATGATGCTGTCATGGGATGCTTGCGTGGCTGGGACTGTTGTAGGGTTGTTCTGTTCAAAGAGATTAGATGCCAAATACTTAACAGGTGTCTTGTTGAGCATATGTGAACTGAATTTTTTCCGTGTCTTGTATTACAGTCAAGTAATTGTAAACTTCCATGGGGATAGTAAAAATCCTCACTGAGAACCTAACAAAATGTCCTGTTAAAAAGGTAGAGTGAAAGCCTCTAATTGAAATATTTCCCCCATCCTTGTTTTTGAAAGTGGTTACATCCCATGTCGGGTAGTCTGCTTTGGAAGCAATTTGATAGTGCTGTTTCTGTGCATGTCGTGGCCCATCTACGAATGAATGTTGCAGGAAGCTTTTGCTTTAGCAAAATTTTACAGTGGAGTAAATGTTGCAAAAAAATTTGGAGTTATACTATTTGGACAAAAATAGCTGAGCAGAAGAGAGAGATTGGGCAAGATCTTTAAAATAAATTAAAGTGTGATATCATTTCTTATTGGACAGAGAGGAGTCCACATGGGATACAGAATTTTGAATGTACCAGGGGGAGTAAGGAGTTAAATGACACTTGTCACTTGGTGGGCAGCGAGGTCAATTACAAGCGCAGTTCTTTAGGAATACATGCCTTATTGTTTACAGGGTTTTTTTATACTAACTTGGTGATTTTCAGTGTGCGGTAGGTAAGTGTGAAACAAACATGACAGAGAAGACTTTAAGCAAACTGGGTAAAGCACCTAAAAATGGGGCAAGACACTGAATTTCTCTCCAATAGCAGTTGATAAGTCATAAATAATACATTTCTGTAAGGTTCCAGTTCTTCTTCTTCACTCGTTTTTGAACCAATGCCTTTGGTAACAGAAAGAAAATGCCAGTAGGGGCAGCACAAAATAATCGAAATCATGTATGTGTAGTGTCTTCAGAATTTTGTAAAGATTTCAGCTTTTAACAATCTGTTTATCTTTAGCGTTGCTTTCTGGTGAGTGAGGTAGATGGACAGACAGCAAGGATTGAAGACTACTTAGCAGCACCTAAGGAAATTTAAATTTAAATATGAATCTTTGCTGCATGCAGTATATTCATTTGCATATGCTAAATCCGCTTTCAAAATCTGCTGTTTGTGAAGACTTTTTACTGGAATGATTATGTCAGATGTGCTTCAGTGAACTCTTCTAGTTTGTAGGCAGCAATTGGCAGTAGGTTGGTTCATCACAGTAACATGACAGTACTCGAAAGGTTCAGAGATAGTTTCATAATTATTGTTAGCATGATTCTTGAAAGAAATGATGAGCATCTCATAAACCCAGATGGGAATTTGTTACATTGTTGATAAATGTGTTGATAAATGTGTTTTACATTTTTAAATTGATAAACAGTGAAAAGCAGAGAAGATACAATAAGGCAGATGGTTGTTTATAAAGCACTTGCAAGTTGCTGCAATTCAAAGAATGGTACTAATTGTTAAAAAGAAGACAAAAATTGTAGTAGGGGGAGTGTTTCAATGAGTTAATCATGAGCTTTTTAAAAATAAAACCTTCAGCAGCTTTAGTTCAATTAGAACCATTCTTGCCATCCTGGGTTTATATGCAAAAGTTTAGACTCTCAGTTCTTAATAAACTTTTGTACCAGCCATTTTCATGTAGCTGAAATTAAAAATACAGCTAATCCACCTTTTATCTAAATGTATCCGTTCCTTTCTTTCTCCTTAGTTAAAAAACAAGACTTATTGAACAGCGGAATAAAATTGAATTATCATTGGCCTTATTAATCATTTCCACTTTAAAACAATGGCTAGAGTAGTGAACTCCAAAATCAGCAGACTTCCCAGCAAGGAAGTAAGATGGGATATAGTTGGCTTATTTTTTGTTAAAGGAGTGGTGAAAAAACCTGGGCTTTGCCGACTAGGTGACTAGAAAAAAATGTATTTGAAGAGTGCTTAGGCAGAATACGGATCAGCATATGTGATGAAACCAGTTGGTTCACCTTTGTCTTGTGAATGTTCAGTTCTTGCTTCCATCAGTGACATTAAAAGTTTCTATGAAAGGCAAAGGATTTTCCTAATGTTTCAGCAGCAGTTTTTTGAAAACCCGAGATATGTAGATTAGTGCCTTCATCAAGCAGCTCTTTTAAAATATGTTTATTTTACCTCAGTTGCAGAACTCCGGAAGAGTTAGTTCTCTTTCACAGGATTTTCAGCTTTTCCAAGATAAAGCATTTAACACTTTGTGTGTTTTCAAAGAGAGACCTATATCATTCAGATTTCTGGGAATATTTTTATTAAAATTCAGCAGAATAGTGGTATTTTTTAATAAAGCTGTATCAGCTGTGTCAGTCTTTAATAGGAATAATTTGAAAGGAAAAAAAATCAATTATAAATCAATAGAGCGTTGTATTTCTGTATGTGCAAACAACCTAAAATTACTTTAAGATGCTCCAGCTGCTCAATTCATTAACTCAATCACAACTGAATTTTGGTATCTGCTATCTTCTGTTGATGGCTGCAGCAGAAATACCCAGTTAGCATGCCTGAAGCTGTTCGATGCAGTTATGACTATAAAGGAAGATCAGTTCACTAGGTTGGTTACTTAGGACTTCGAGAGTCTTAATACATAGTTATTTCTCTTGACTCATGCATTGTCCTGTCTGTAACGATTCAGGGAAGAGTTGTGCTTCTCCGCAAACAGTGCCAATTTCCTCTCAAATTCAGGGTTCCCAGAGCTGCCTCTTCTGCTTTTTGGGTAGTTGCACCTCTTAACTCTTTCCAGTATATCTGCCAGACCCTTGAGTTCCTCTGATACCCTAAGTACGTTGCTGGTAATAACATATGAAAGATCTTAGAGAGAAAACCAAAGAATTTTTATCTTCTCACTGGATTAACTGGGGGTGGCGTGCATATGTTTTTTACCTTCTTTCCAGCAGTGTAAATTACATAGATGTTACACTAACTTTCTCTTATTTCACTGTAGATCTGATACCCCATGTCCTTGTTAGAGGTAAAACAGGACCAATTTTGTTCAGTAACTTTGATTCTTAGCTGGGCCTCTTCTAACTACTGAAATTAGCAGCATATTGTGCAGACAGTGTTCTCTCTGAGTGATCAGACCTATGTTTATAGCTGATGCCCAGCCATGGTATGCAGAGAGGCTCTTGCTTATACTTATTGCTATAACACCCAAGGGCAGCCAGCTTTGTTATGTGCCCCGTTGGAGGGTCGGAAGCGGAAAAGGCTTTTGACACGGTTTCCCACAGCATTCTCCTGGAGAAACTGGCTGCTCATGGTCTGGACAGGTGTACTCTTCGCGGGGTAGACAACTGTCTGGATGGCCGTGCCCAGAGAGTGGTGGTGAATGGAGTCAAACCCAGTTGGTGTCCGGTGACAAGTGGTGTCCCCCAGGGCTCGGTGCTGGGGCCGGTTCTCTTTAATATCTTTATCAGTGATCTGGGTGGGCGGACCGAATGCCCCCTCAGTAAGCTGGCAGACGACACCGAGTTGGGCGGCAGCGTTGGTCTGCGGGAGGGTAGGAAGGCTCTGCAGAGGGGTCCGCACAGGCTGGACCGATGGGCCGAGGGCAGTGGTGGGAGGGTGCACAAGGCCAAGTGCCGGGTCCTGCGCTCGGGTCACACCGACCGCGCGCAGCGCTACGGCCTTGGGGCAGAGTGGGGAGAGCTGCCGGCGGAGAAGGCGCTGGGGGTGCTGGTCCAGAGCCGGCTGAATGCGAGCCAGCGGTGTGCCCCGGTGGCCGAGCAGGCCAACGGCATCCTGGCCTGTGCCAGGACCAGTGTGGCCAGCAGGACTGGGGCAGTGAGGGTGTCCCTGTGCTGGGCACTGGTGAGGCCCCACCGCAAATGCTGTGTTCAGTTCTGGGCCCCTCACGACAAGACAGACACTGAGGTGCTGGAGAGGGTCCAGAGAAGGGCAAC
>NW_009648252.1:1223186-1298621 GCF_000708025.1 Charadrius vociferus
AAACATTGGAATAGGCTGCCCAGGGAGGGGGTGGATTCGCCATCCCTGGAGGTGTTTAGCAAAAGGGTAGAGGTGGTACTTGGGGACATGGTTTAGAGGTGGTTTTGTCAGGGTAGGGTAATGGTTGGACTTGATGGTCTTAAAGGTCCCTTCCAACCTCAGCCATTCTATGGTTCTATGAAAAGCGTAGAGGGGTCCCACCTGTGGGGAGGAGCGGACAGGACAGGGGACCCCAAACTGACCAACGGGGTATTCCATCCCATCTGCCTCACGCTCAGTATAAAGGCTGAGGGACCAAAGGGTCAGCTCTCTTCCTGCAATGGCCGACGTCCGAGGAGGACTCTGTTTATCTGCCTGCGATCCCCATCCTGAATGCAGATCCAGAATCCAGTTCCCGTCCGTCACTGAGTCAGCCTGGGACTGCCCCAGTGCCAGCCGGTGTCGTGGTTGTCATCTCGGGAGCTTGATACAGGTTTGTATAGATTTCATTATTTCTTTTTATTTTACTATTAATACTTCATTAAAGCAGTTTAGTTCCTTCTAAACTCGTAAGTCTCTTTTTCCTCCTCTGCCCCTCTCTTTGAAGAGGGGTAGAGGAGAGCATCTGTCGGTCCCATCTGGGGTCCCCCAGGTCCCCAGTAGCCGATTTGGCCTAAACCATGACACCCTATAACACAAAATGGAAAAAGTATCTAAAATAAGTAAGCTTAACGAAAAGAATAATAGTTCAAAACTCAGGGTGCTTAAAGTTCTGAAATTAATTTTTTATACTTTGTTTTTAATTTTTAGATTCAGGAATTCAGCTTCTGTCCTCATTTCCAGTATGTATGGCCCTATTCTAAGTGCTTTTTTAAAGATAAAACCTGACATATATCCATTCCAGTCATAATGCATGTGAGAGTTTCACATGAAAGTACAAATAAAAGTGTAAAATTTATTTGAAAGTGGTTTTGTTAAGTGCTATAACCTGAACTCAGTTTTAGATGCAGTTAATTTTCATGCATTAGACATATACCTTTGTCACATGCTGATAAGAATTGTGGTGCAATAGACCTTAAAGCTGATGTTTAAGCAAGAGTGGAAAATAGTAAATGTAAGAACGGGGGGTGTTTGTCCACTGCAAGCTGCAGTGGGCAGCTTCAGAGTTAAACAAGGCTGATCAATTGAAAAAATGCAGATGGCCTTTAAGCAGGATCACCCTGACCATGAATGGTTAGATCTGTCTGCATCCTCTGGTGGTGGAGCTTCCTGGTAGAAAGGAGACCCTTGATGAAACTTGCACCTGTGAGGTATGAGAAGTGACCATGGTAGATGGGGTTAGGCTGATACGGCTGCGAAATCAACTCCTAAGGGAGAAAATGTGCTGGTTTATGAGTTTTGTAAGCTAGTCATATGTAGTGATTCGCTGAAGTTTTAAGTATAGTACAAAGACTTCTGAAGGAGCACCACAACTCTAATGCAACTGTTCAACCGGTTGTTCAGGAAGGGTACTGTTACAGTCAGAAGGTGACATACACTCAAACAAGAAAGAACAGTTGCTTGCCATATCAAAGCTATGGTTGGGTTGAGTGCTATTGTTAGTATGGGTCCTGCCACCTGCTCCCAGATTCCTCTGTTATTCAACGTTTCAGTTTCAGAGTGCGTATTGCCTTCCACCAACCGATTTCTCAAGACACGTGTCATGATGCACTTGAAAAAATATTCCCTGGTAGCGTATATACCCCTGCTCCACTCCATTGTGTTTGGCAAAAGTGCAATTTAAGAGAGTGGGTGCTTTGAGATCAGTTTGTAATAGAAAAGGAAACAGCTTGTGTGATAATGCAAGCTTGTACCCATAGCAGTCAGCCAGGAACAGAGCTCTTCTTTGTCCTGGGTTTCAGTCTACTATCCAGTTTACAGAGTCACACCTCTTCTCACTTAATGGGAGATTTTTGCTCCCATTTGATTGATTTTGGGAATGTCAGAGAGCATTGGATGCTACTTTGCTAGGGACCACATAAGGATTAATCATCAGGGGAGAGGTCTGATCAGTTCTTGCAGATGTCAACATAATTCAGTGCTCTTGGTCACGGTGATGTCTAGTATGCAAAAATACTTCCAGATGTGTACGGTTGTAGGTAGATAAAATTCAAATAATTTTCACAGTGGATGTGTTGAAATCAGCTTGTGGAAGTGATCAAGGTGTGTGTTGAGTTGCAAGTGTACGGCTTCAGGTTTGATCACTTCTACATCAGTAAGCTAAAACTGCAAAAGAATAAAATATATCATTAATATTTCCTTCTGGAACAAATTTTTCTTTATACAGATACAGTATAATTGGATAATTCCAAAGTAATCTGTAAGATGGGGTTCATTGATCTTTCTGTAAGACAAATCTGATTTCAGTTCACAGTCTGCCTAGGAATTTAAAATATCTTTTCTTCCACTGTCTTTTAGAAAGTTACAATCTTTGGTGAAGTGCTCACTATATTCTTGTGTTTATAACTTTTTTGGGCTTACCTTTCCACCTCCACAGGAAACCAATTGAGGATATTGTCAGATACATTAGAAAGCAGAATTGATTTGGCTGCAGTATTAAATGACCTACTAATAATTTTTGACGTAAAAATAACCTGTAACCCTAGAGATAAAGTGGATACAGTGAACAGAAATTAAGTAAATCATAAGGTGAATACAAGTGGGAAGTGAAGGTTGATGCACATTTTTAGTACCGTTTCATGAAGATTTTTTTGGGCGGGCTACGTTCAGTAACAGAGAAAGGGTCCTAACTTAGATTGTGGTAACATAATTTTCGGCTGAATTCCAATATTCAGGAATGCATGTGTTCTTGATCCTTCATTACAACTCATAATTTCAGGAATATTATGTTGGGAAAATAAGGCACATTAGCCAGCAGCACAAATAGCAGGAGAAGCCACAATATTCATTTCCCCTCAACCCAGCCAAAAACAGATTATTTGGCTGACTATCAAAAGGAGCAGCAGTAATTGTTTCCAGTATCAGTGGAGGCATTTTGCTGTTTAAAAAACCCAAAGCTTCCATTGCATTAACTCAAGAAAAGGCTTGGTCTCTGCCATCAATTAGGGGACAAAAATGGGATTCTCATGGCAAGCTGTAGGTTGCTCTCTGCCCGTGCCTTGCTGTTTCCCATGGATTGCTGTGGGTCCTGCCGGTGCCTCTGCAGTAGCTGCTTGTCCGCTGCAAGCTCTGTTTCTCCTGGACGGAGGAGCCATCTGGAAGAGCAGCTTCCCAAGCCTGGGTCACAAGCGCGGCCAGACCTGCCGTTACGTGTGATGAAGTGCGCAGGAGCTCAACCAGATTCGAGCCAAAAGTCCACCCCAAGTTTACAACCTAGCCTTGAGTTTGCAGAAGAGCGAAGTGGAAAAGGAGAAGTGTGGAGAACATGATTATAGGCAAACTGTAGATGGCAATGTGACGAGTCGTCACTTGCTGCCAAATTCTGTGGTGACGTGCTGGTCTCCTCCTGCCTCTTCCATCTGGATGAGGCCTTGAGCAGAACAAAGGGGGAGTGCTGGTTGGTCTGTGCGCCCATTGTGCAGATTATGGACTGACAGTAGCAGTGGCGATGAAGACAGCCAGTCAGTGTGTGATCACAGCACTGCATGTTGTTCAGGGCAATACATGCGTTTTTGTGTTTGATGGAGGGCAAGTCATCCTCAATGCAGATTGTCTGCGCTGTTCTCGTGGCATGGAGATAAGGGTACCAAATTCTCTTGTCATAGAACAAGTTGCTTTTAGGCAAAAAATCTGTCTCATTCCTAATGGCACCTTTTCATTTTATTCGCTTGGCTGTTCTGTTCACTTTATTTTATCTGATGAATTTAAAATGTCTTTCATGTATCTTTCTATTTTATGATACCCATTCACCGAACACAGAACTCTGCCCAGAGCTCTCCAGGCTAGCAACTGCGGTGTAATTATAAATTGCACACAAGCATGCTGTGCACTGTTGTTTATGTCCACTTTCTTTATCCACATCTAGCTGATAAAATGGCCTCCTTAATGTTTTTATGAAGCACTATAAAAATTACACAAACTAGGTGTTAGGAAGAAGTTTCCTTTTCAGACAATATTTTGATATCATTGTTCAGTAGAAATTGTCATTACTTCCTACTTGATAGATTTGTTACTGGTAACTACTGTACTGAGCCGCTTGTCTAATGGAATGTGGCTCCTCTGAATGACCCACCCCTCCAAAAGAGCAAAGGACCACTTCATGCAAACTTCTGTTGGGAAACTGACAAATGCCAACACGAACGTGAACCCATCCTGGTCACATGGTTTATAAATGGACATCAGAACAGGCTTTTACGCAGTATTTTCTGAGCCAGGCTGTTTCATAGCATCACTGACTTTTTAGAAATAATGTGCTTAATTAACTGGACATGCTAAGTATTATACTGTTTTAATGCAAAGTTTCCATTACAGCTTGCTAAATGTTCCATTTGACAAAAACAAACAAACAAAAAAAGGTATTTCCTCTCACAATATTTGTATTCAGTAGAAGGTCGAAGACACAAGCTAATATTTGAAGCTTGCATAAAATCATGAATTGTTGTGATCCTTCTTAATCACTGCCACGTTAAGCAATTTTATGTGTAATTGGACTGCGTCTTGGTGGTTGGACTGAGAAAGATGTGCTTGCTTCCCAAAGTATAGAGGTAAAATTCATTAAAACACAGTAAATGGTAGTGTACAGAGCTTTGCTATTAGCTTTTTTTCCTCTTCTCCTGATGCTTGTGCCCACATAGCTTAATGAGAAGTAGTATGCTGACGGACACGTACATGCCACGTGATGGGCTACATTAGCTTTTCAGTCATAATCTCATAGGAAGGAAGGATCTGCTATGCTTTTTGGACATTATCAACGTAAATATTTATGAAGAACTAACAGTATCCTGACATACTGTCCTCCTATTAGAAATGTAGCACAGGCTATAAAGATTATTTTATAAACCTCAGTTACCAAGAATATTTCTTGGTTTTAGGATTGGTTTAGAAATAAAGTAGAAAACCCACAAAGTTAACCTTTCCAAATCTGATTTAGTGAAGACATCTTAAATAATTTATTTCACTATTAAACTGAAAGGTGCTGTGTTTTATACAAAAGCGAAAGTGTCGTGATTTTACTTGTCACATAGGAAGAAATCTTCCCTGCCTCTTGGTGGAAGGTTCTCCTGGCGTTTGCCGTACCTGGAGTTTTTTGTAGTCTGCTGCCTCTTTGAGTTTGCCTGCCAGCAGAACACAAGGCTAGGTTAGATGGGCTCAGTCACGTGGAATGGAAAAAGGAAACGTTTTCTTGAGAAACCGTGAGGAAAAAGAATAGAAAAAGGTTCATCAATGTCCAAGGTGTTTTCTTAACCTTCAGCTTGATACCCCCAGAAGAGACAGTGCCTTCAGGGCAGGTTTTTCTCTCCTTAAGGGGAAGTTTCTTTTGGAGTACTGCATGTTATAACCATGGACTAGAAAAGCAGAAAGCAAGAGAGCCATTTCTCTTAGAAGCTAACCGCTGGCTTTTGTCACTTACTCAAAGCACGTGAGGGTCGCAGGTTTGCCGCTTAATATGCAATGACTTAATGACCCTGGTGCCATCTATTTGGTTTACTTGACCGAGTAGAAAGAGGTGAGGGTATTATTTAATAGTGAAACTATAAACATTTTTGTGATTTGTGTTCCTGAGGGTATCAGTTACTATTTGTGCCAAGAAAAGAAAAAAAAGAAACGCAGCTAACGGTCAGCGCCGTGTCCCTTTTCAGCTAAATTTATGTAAATCCAATTTATTTTGACCCACTACTGTTCTGGAGCACAGTGGCAAAATGGTTAAGACATCTTGCTATGGAAAGAAGGTGTTAATTTGAGTTCTGCTCTGGATTTACATAAAATTAAGCCTTCAGTCCATCTGTGAATATTTATCTGGTCATTTCTGCTGAGGAATCAAAGGTGGCAAAATGAGATGCTTGACACATCACTGACTTTTTTGTCTGTGACTACAAAAGCTGGTATGCTTTAACTATGTTAATCTGATATGTCAGTTGGGTTTGGCATGGATTTTTAACCTTTCAAAACTGCATAGCACCACCTCTCCACCTAAACTGCTTTTTTTTTTTTTGTTAGTAGTTGGAATACTCAAAACTACTACTGCTCTTTCTTCCATGTCCCTTTTCATAACTCATGTCTAACACAAGCTTCAGAGATAATAATCCTAAATTTTAATTCTTGAGTTGGGATATTAAAACATGTTTATAAGCCTCATTTGTATTTGCTCCTCTGATAGTCTTTTGGGCTTTTTTAGTTTCCTTCTTTGTTTTGCAACCTTTTCATCCTTTTGGTTTTTATCTCGACTTGGGGATAGAGGTCATGCTTTCTGCTGATGTTTAATTGCTTCTAGTGTAAGGTGCTTGATTGAAGCCTCTGCTTACTACTAATAAATATATATGTATATGTATGCATATTTTAAAAGAATTGAGAATTTTCATAAGATGGGCTATGTAATTAAGCCATTTCTGAAGCCAAATAATTGTCAAGTGAATTCTAAAATTAGAGATGCCTTTCTTAAAAAGAAAAAAAAGAGAAAAGAAAAACAAAAAATAAACCAACAGGTGTCAGCAAAGACCATGTAACAAAACATTGGGTCAAATCACATCAACAGTATATGCTGCACTCATGACAAATCCCTGTTGTTTTTCATTTAATTCTCTCAAAAGATCTTGAGATCCTATTTGTGATCATTCAACTCAAAATCCAGAATATCACACCCATGTGTTAAGATTGAATTGAATTGCTTTCAGTAGAAAACGCAAGAAATCCCTTAGAGGTAGTGTCAATTCCATCTTAATGAATTGTTCTCCCACACTATAATCCAAGTGAGGTCTTTTGTGGATTTTTAAAATGCCATTGATTTTTTTCTTTTTTTTGTTTTTCTTTTTTTTTTTTTGGCTTGCAGTGAACAGAGCCTTTAGAAAGTCCATTCAGCTTTTAGGATTTTTTTGTTCTGGCATGGTGATGGTGGGGTTTTTTTTGTTTGTCCCAGTTCTTAGGTAAGTCTGTGTCCAAGATCAGTATGTCAAAAAGTTCCTTTGCATCTCTCATTGTTGCTTATGGGCAGGTTGGTCACTTCAGGGTCAAAATAAAGCTCATTCAGCCAAGGCTATGGCAGCCACAGTAGCAAGCCTCGGGTCAGTCCCACCACTTGAGATTTGCCGCAGGGCAGTCAGTTGGAATTCATTTTGCATTTGTTTCCCTGAACGTTCTTGCTCTTACACTGCAAAGAGGAAAAGGTTGTAGACTACGGTGTGTTGTAAGGATTGTTTCCTTCTCGTGCTCACTCTCTCTTTTTGTGTTAAAGCGCTTACTACCAATGAGGAGACAAATCTTATAAAACAAGAAAATCCATAACTCGTAATGGCATTGCTTCTAGTGGTTTATACTTGTTTATTTTTAAGATCAGTGATAAAACCTCCAACCTGTGTATGCTGCCTTGGAAGTTCTTAGAAAATAATAGTAGTGCTGAGAGGCCTAATCTCTTTGGCTGAATGTAAATTATTTGAAAATTGTATCCTTTCTGTGCCCCTGAAAGATCCTTTTTTTTTTTTTGAGAAAGTCAGATTCCAGAGGTTGTAACTTGTTATGTCAGGTCTGAATTGATAGTTGAAAGTATTTTAGAGGTCTGGGGAGCTCATGGTGAATCTCTTGTTGTACTGCGTGAAGTCAAATCAAACATGCTACTTTAGGAAAAAAGAACACAAAGGCAAATGAGGTTGGTTTTGGTCAATATGTGGATTTGTCAGGCAAACTGGTAATGCTCAATTGTTACACATTTTAAGTGCAGTTCTGTCACAGGGTAGGAACTCGCAAGTGAACCTAAGGTTGAATTTTTTCTGCAGTGGCTAAAGAAAAACAGAAACCCTTGCATTTTTCTTTGCCTCAACTCAAAGCACAGCAAATTATATCTGAGCAAGTTATTGTAGGAGGTAGAGGTGGTCAGACTTCAGTGGTTTCTGAGCAAGTCTGTTTCACTAGTATTTTTAATTGTAATTTTTTCCCTTCTTTTTTTCTCTTTTTTTCTATAATGTATGTTTGCGTAGGTGATTAAACTGAGGTTCAAGTATAGTTAACTCATAAGGTTAATAGAGGAATAATAAGCTACTAATGACACCAATAATGTGCTAACCCTTTTAAAGACGTGACTCTGAAGAAACAGGAAGTCAAGCAAGAAGGAAAGTGCCATTGCACCTATGTTCTATTAGCTACAATCGCCTTAATTTTAAATGTAATATCTATATTATTCTAAAAAGTCTGGCCACTAATAAAAACCTTCAGGCAAAATTATTGCCATTAGTATCTCTTACTCTGCACTCTCATGTACGTTGAGAACTGTCTTTAAAAATTAATGAAAGTGAGTGATCTGATAAGGTGTTTAAGGAGTGTTGTTTCACAAGTTGGCGTCTTCGGAGGCAGAAGCCTCTGATCCACTGAGTAAGTGTATCCTTGCCAACACGTCTCACTCGTGGTGGGAAGAAACCTCTGTTAACTTTGAGAGAGTAGTTCTGTCTCCATTCGCGTTTCGTCCTTGGAGTAATGAAAAGTGGTAACAAGAGTAGTAATGGTGGTGATGGGGTTCTGTTTGTGTTTTGAATAGCTGTGAATGAGGAACGCAATGTGGGAAATCTCAGATCCATCCAGCTGGATCTGGTTCACCAGAAGAATATATCTAACTGGTAATTTGCTCCATTTCCTTTCTTCCCAGAAATCTGCTAGAAGCGTGCAGGGGCAGGCAATGGTGTGGACAACTTGGGTTAACAGCTTGCACTCTCTTATGCTTTCTCCAAGGTCTTGTAATCCATCTTCTATCATGTGAATGGTGGTAATGTCAACTGCCCGCATGCACTTTATCGTTTCTCATGTCACGTGTGCTTTATTCTTTATCATGTGTTAACCATACACCAACTGTTTGACAGGGTTTTTGGTGTTTTGGTCACGAGGGATGCACATATGGGAGAAGAGAGGGACATGTGGCGTTTAATTGTCTTCAAAGAGACTTTGTGGTTTGCGCTAACCAAAGGGTTCCTCACATCTGTCGTGAATCCATGAACATGCGTTGTGTGGTAATGATTTCCAGTGACTACTGATAGGTGCCTGTTTGGAAGTAAAAGGCCACAAATCACATGGGCCTATGCCATTTCTGTAGTATGTTTTTAGCAGAGAACTCATTCTTGAGAAAACATTTTGCAAGTTTGAGTAGCTTGCTCTGCCTTTTTCTTTTTTTCCCTCTGCAGCGGGTTTGCTGTTCTGTTCGTACACGTAGTCTGGTGGTGGGTAGAGTTATCCGTGGTTGGTTTTGAAAGTGGGAGCACGCTTGGTGAAAAAAGAGAATTCAGAGGACTCGGGTTGTAAAGCACAGCAGGGGGGAGGCTTGACGAGTAAGGCTCAGTGCACTTCACTGCGTCCCAGCATGGTTTTTGATGTGGTATGTACTGAAGCAGCTCCTCTGGATTAGGATGTAGGTGTTATGGAACAAGTCGTTGAGTTGTGATCTGTTATCTGTATACCTGGCTATCTCTGTTATGAAAAAGTTCACCCGTGGGTCAGCTGCAGTTCTGCCCTTCCTCATATGTGCCAGGCTGGTTCGTGATGTTTTTGATACATGTTATAAGACTTCTTTCACTTTCTTACAGACTTAGAATGAGAGTATATTATTTTAAACTGAATTATTTTGGAGTTGCCTTCTTGCTTCATGAGCATGCTTTTGGTTGTCCTCTTTTCTGGACTTTTGCTATTTAAAGTCCTCCAATACTTACTGCATTGACGAGTCTATTTGGTATTTGTCTCCACTTCTAATGATCCCGACCTACATCAGAAGTGTGGCCAGCAGGTCAAGAGAGGTGATTCTTCCCCTCTACTCTGCTTTGGTGAGACCCCCCCCGGAATACTGCCTCCAGCTCTGGAGCCCCCAACATCAGAATGACATGGACCTGTTGGAGCGGGGCCAGAGGAGGGCACAGAGATGCTGGGAGGGCTGGAGCCCCTCTGCTGGGAGGACAGGCTGGGAGAGTTGGGGGGGTTCAGCCTGGAGAAGAGAAGGCCAAAAAGGGGAGACCTTTTTGCGGCCTTCCAGTGCCTAAAGGGGCTACAGGAGAGCTGGGGGGGACTTCTAATAGGATGAGGGAGATAGTACGAGGGGGAATGGCTATAAACTGGAAGAGGGGAGGTTTAGATTAAGCATTAGGAAGAGATTTTTCACTGTGCGGGTGGTGATCCCCTGGGGCAGGTTGCCCCGAGAAGCTGTGGCTGCCCCATCCCTGGAGGTGTTCAAGGCCAGGTTGGACGGGGCTTGGAGCAACCTGGGCTGGGGGGAGGTGGCCCTGCCCAGGGCAGGGGGGTTGGAACTCGGTGATCTTCAAGGTCCTTTCCAACCTAAACCATTCTATGATTCTATGTTTAGGCTTCAGTGCCTTCCAGATCTTTGTAACATTAAACACATTGGTCTCAATGGTTCTTAGTCTTTAATTTCTCTGTTCACATAGTTGTATGCAGGTACTGATCTTTTGATCACGTAGCTTCAGGATGCTCTATTGCAAAGATTTTAGAAATAATGCTGCTAACAGAATTTTTCAATGCTTTTTGATAATTTAAAACAGTCCTGAAGAAAGTCTTCTATATGAACAATATAATCTTAAAGGAACACAAGTCATAGGAAGCCAGGACCGTACCAATTAACGTGTACTAGAGTTTTGTGTACCAGAACTACATTTCCACCTGGAGTTTCAGTTTTGCTCTACAGACTGCACGCAGCAGTATAGTCTTGGCCTCCATTGTGCGGAACATTTAGCAGTGAAGGGTGAAGGGTAAAATGTCAGCTCTGTCATAAGATGATGTGTTTCTCCTTTCTTTCTGTGGTGTTCTCTGTCCTTTTTGCTGTCCAACCAAGTCACGAAATTTAATTTCTCTGAAATTAAACTAGGTTATGTTCTGGATCCATATGAAGGACCACTGTTCATGCCATAGGTCTATCCCCCAGTTATCCATAAGACTATTGAACTTTGCAGATGTCATATTTGGGGCTATTAGCACTTTGAAAAGGTAATTCTGGAGGTATTCACACTGTTATATCCAACAAAAGTCATAAGACTGACTGTTTTAAGCTCCTCAGAAGCGCAGTCGTGAGCACTGAAGTTTGGTTCCTGTCCTGAGCCATATGTACTGCTGCTCTCAACCTTGTCCACAGTAGATGAAGGAAAACTGTAACGAGTAAATAGTAGCAGAGATTAGATACTCATTTTTTTAATATGCCCAGGATAATCTACTGTTTTTACTGTTCAGGACGTGTTCCACTCGGCTGTGGTCCCTCTCTTGTCAGCCTGCCTTTGTTCTGGGAGTTTCTCTAGTTCAACAAAAGCTAGAAAAGCTGTGACTTCAGTTAGGGTGGAAGATCATTAGGCTTACAGAAAGCAGGACACTGGCTCCTCTGCTCATTGAGAGCAAACTGAAGTAGAAGCCATTTAGTTTCCTTCCAAAGAGGACCACTTTGTACTGGGAAGAAAGTTTCTCCTATCCCACAGTTTGCATACAGCCTTTTTGGAGGGTGGAAGTGTTAGGCTAAGTACCTTTTCGTGGTTGGAAAGGATTTCTCCCTTACTATTGGAATAGTGATGAGAGGCATGGAATTTGGGGGGATTTCTGTTGGTTTCTTCCCCCCATTTCTCAGAGCAGGCAATAAGAACACCTTAGTTCCGATACCCTATTTGGGATGTGTTTTCCTGATAGAGTGCACCTGGAAGTGAGTGAAGACCAGAGGTACTGTAAAATGGGGTTGAAGTTTCTGGTGTCTCCTACAAGAAATACAGAACTACTGTTTTCACCTCCATTCATCAGGCAATTAATTTCACACGCTTTGGGCAAGTTGTACTATTTGTTCTTTTCCTTTCCCATCTCAGATGTGGTGCTGCCTGCTCACCAGCAACCTTATTACCTTGAATTGCAATGCAGCATACTGCTTACGGTGTTGGCACCCCCTAAGAGTTGCAAGAGAGTTAGACAAAGCATAAATATCCCAGGTTAGTATGAATAACACGAGTAGGGCTCTCTAATGAGTGCTACAGTTTGCCTTGGCTTGTACTGGGCAGTTTGTTGCTTGATAGTTCCAGATGAGTTATTTACACTGGACTGGGTTGAACGGCCTCTGTCATTAAATACCTGCGGTCATGAGCAACCATATGACCAACGATTAGTCCGAAAGAGTTTGCAGAGTGTAACGATGCTCACCTTCTCATGCAAGAAGTCACAAGACACTTTCCAACCTCCTACAACAGTTTTCAGATCGTAAAGATAAAATACCAGCATGCACAAGCTAATACTACTACATAAAGAAGCTGTGGCTGTTTAAATGGCATAGATTTGTAATAGTAAGTCTAACTAGTGCTGTATAAATAATATAGCACAGTTCCCTTCTCTTTTCAATGCCTACAGAAAAGATATTTTAGAAGTTAAATTTTCAGTATTACAGATCAGCCGTAAAATCACAAGAAGTAATTAAAAGCATAACATTCCAAAAGTAATGTTGGATTTGTAGCATTTTCAGTACTTGCAGCCATGTTCCTGGGTAGGACAGTGTTTTGCTAGGTCATCCATGCACGTCCATGCTAAGTGCAGGAAACCTGGCCATTGTGGTGATGTTTGCAAATCTGGGAAATCTGGGGGTTTGATGGACTTCAAGAAATCTTGTTTATCATCTTCCATCCCTCAAAGCTGGCAGCAAACCAACCATTGCTAGGATATCCCTGAACTTGCTGATCTGCTGCTGCCAAAAAAAACCCCTTCTTGTGGTCTTACATGTACTGGGGCACTTTTTCCTCAAGTCTTTCTGAACCATGGAGACCATCCAGGTGCTGAGCTGCCCGAGGATCACAATCTCACACTTGGCACCCGAGACTCCAACCTGCTATATCTTTCTTCATGTTTACTTTTATTAAAAGCATTCATTAGGTTAAGTCTTCGCTCTACCAGAGAGCTCTACTGATTTAACAGCCCCATCTTTAAGGCTGATATGTCTATTTATTATATTAGAGTAGCGCCTGAAGAGTCAGTTAGGATCAGAGTGCCATTGAGCCAGGCTGTGGAAAAAATGAATAAAGGTTTACTTCTGCCCTGGAGATATCACAGTCGAAATAGATGAGAGAGAATAGAAGAAATAGATGCAAACACATAGCTGCAAAAAGGGGTAGATTTTTGCAAGTAGTGTCTAAAACGTATTCTCTTCATAGCAATTTTTTTCTCTTCCAAGTGTTCTTTTAGTGTTTTTGATGGTTAGTAGATGCCTGGATTTAGAGTGAAAAATAAAATTTGTATGTTTGAGGCCATATTATCATTATACTCATTTTAGTGTCTGTACAAGATCAGCATCTGAGGCTGCAGGAACTTAACTGCTTTACTTGTTGGCATTACACTGAAGTTGATTTCGGTGAACCATAAAAAGTTTGGCCCTGAAGGTAAAATTACACTGTGTGCATGTTCCTAACATACTGCTTTGGGGATAAACATGTCTTAAATCAACTCATCGCTCACAGCTAAATTCCTTCTCCAAGTGCAGTTTCCCTGTAGATAGTAATGTTCAGTAAGACTGATTTTCTTTAAAACCATAAAGTTTTTTGAACAGAATTCTATCAATAAACATATTTGAGCAGGGTAGCAAAGAATTCACATAATCCTAATACAGATTTGGGGGTTTTGTGAAAGGAAGGGAGGGGCACGCGCCAACATTTTTAATTAGCTTTCATCAGTACCTCTAATTTGCTCAAATGTGTTCCAAACGTTTGCGTATTGTGTTTGCTCACATGTACGTAATGAAAACTTTTGGACTTCATTGAAACTTTATTTGGTAATTGTGCATTTGGAAAATTAAAATTGAAGTTTATGATACCCTGGCTCCTACTTGCCTGGTTCATGGTGTGTTGTTAAGACGCCATCGCTTGAGAGCTTTGTTACAGCGACGTTTCTGTTGTGGCTTAATATGCTGTGGGTTCAGATGGCTGTAATTGTGGCCTTGAGGGGTTGGACTAAAGAATACCAGCTGGGTTTGTACCCGGATATTCTTGGATTAATATTTTGGGACTTAGAACTTGTCCTGCCTGGAATTTAAACATAGTTCCCCGAGCTTGAAAGGGAAGGCAAGCACCATTTGAGGCTCTTAATGAGCACTTTTTTTTCGTCTTTAATTTGCCTTTTTTTTTTCTTTTCTTTTTTTTTTAACTTCTGTAGCCAGTGAATTCCAGGCAGTTACTTCCAAACCATTTTTACAGCCCCATATGGACAAAGCACTTTAGTTTGTTCCTCAGCTTAATTCCCAAATTAATAATAGTTAGAAAGTTCTTACATCTCCATCTCCATTTTTCTTAGAATATATAAGGGTGAAAAAAAATTTCCCTAGATATTAGGCAAGCCTTTGAAGTGTGAACTTTGTTACATTTGAGACGGCAAGTCTTTCGTTGCGACTAGGTTGATTTTTTTTTTGGTTGCTCTTTGAAATAATTCCTTTTGTTTCAGGTCTAAAATTTCAATTTTATTTCTACATGGAGACAAGAGACTTAAACTCCCCCATAGAGGGGAATCAGTCAGGGTTCTTCTTCTATTTAGAAACCTTTGACCCATCCCTCCCCTGTTCAGTGAATAGAAATGGCAAGGCAACTTGTGCTGAGGGTGACTAAAGATCTGCTCTCCATGTAGCTCATGAAGTGAACCTGCAGGGGAGAGGGTTTCAAGAGTCCTGCTTATGGAAAAAAAATGCTTTTAAAGTATTCCTTTGCAAAAGAGAGTCTTTCTTGTACCCCTGAGTATATATTAATTGGTTATAATCCTTAGTTTTGAGGCACATAATTATTCACACAGCAGCACGTGATGGATTCACAGGTACAGTTACAATTTCTTTGTGCTGGCAAGCAGCCTTTTCTGAGGGACAGAGAAGACCTTTTAGTATAGCACTCCGAGTTCTATAATTAGTGGTATAGTAAAGAATTCAGATAAGTGGCAAAACATATACAAGCACGTAGAAGTTCAACCAGCTAGCCTTTAAGTTGTCTGCCTGGATATGTCATTACTGTAAGTGGTTTAGTGTCTGTTTGCATTTCTTTTTATCTTTTTTTTTGTTTGTTTTTCCTTCCAGATCATTACTAAGTATGTTTATGAACTACTGCAAAAGGAATGCCACTTGAAGAAAGTAACTCTCCCAGTAAGTATAATTTATTTTTTGTTTCCCAAAGACATTATTTGTTTGGATCTGTGCAGGCCATTGTCTCCAGACACTGCCTTCGCATGCAGCATGTGAGTGCATCTGGAGACATGCTTCCACTTCACTTCTCATGTGTGTAGTTTCTCCAGCTGGGCTTTCCTTGCCTTACCCAGTACCAGAACTTCCAAAATGTGGTAATTTTGAGAGAGGAACCATAAGCTTTTTGAAAAGTATTTATAGAATCATAGAATTGTTTAGGTTGGAAAGGACC
Organism: Charadrius vociferus; assembly: GCF_000708025.1. Classification (NCBI taxonomy): domain Eukaryota; kingdom Metazoa; phylum Chordata; class Aves; order Charadriiformes; family Charadriidae; genus Charadrius; species Charadrius vociferus. The sequence continues at coordinate 1,238,699 of NW_009648252.1, forward strand.
CTGAAGATCATCGAGTTCCAAACCCCCTGCCATGGGCAGGGCCACCTCCCCCCAGCCCAGGTTGCTCCAAGCCCCGTCCAACCTGGCCTTGAACACCTCCAGGGATGGGGCAGCCACAGCTTCTCGGGGCAACCTGCCCCCAGGGCTCACCGCCCGCACAGTGAAAAATCTCTTCCTAATGTTTAATCCAAACCTGCCCTCTTCCAGTTTGAAGCCATTCCCCCTCATCCCATCACTCCATGCCCCAGTGAAAAGTCCTTCCCCAGCTCTCCTGGAGCCCCTTTAGGGACTGGAAGACCGCAATAAGATCTCCCCGGAGCCTTCTCTTCTCCAGGCTGAACAGCCCCAACTCTCTCAGCCTCTCCTCATAGGAGAGGTGCTCCAGCCCTCGGATCATGAATTGTTAAATTATAAAGGATTATGAATTGTTGGATTATGAATGTTTTGACACCCGTACAGGTGGTTGTAGACAACAAATCATGGAATCATAGAATTGTCTGGGTTGGAAGGGATCTTTAAGATCATCAAGTCCAACCATCAGCCACATCAGATCTGCCTTTTCAGGCAGAGAATTAAACTCAAACTGAGTTTCAGTAAACTATTCCAGGTCTTTTTTTAAAACACTCTTTTTCAGTAACTTGTGATATGTATGTAATATAAGGTGCTGCTGTTGTTTAGTGAAAATATTTAATCCGCCCTTGGAAGTGATGAAGCATTCCCAGAGAACATGTATGAGGATTTATAAATACATGTGATATGACGATGACATTTGGGCAATTTTATATTCTACGGTGGAGTGCGTAGGGGAGACTGTAGCATGACAGCACCATGTAGGTTCCATCACTATCATAAAGGATTCTTAGAGAAGCTTTTGCATTACTGTTGATCTCAGTCAGTCCATCAGAATCAGTTGAGGAAAACCTGTTTGGGCTAAGGAAGGAAAATTTCCTGTATTTTAACAGTTCTGTAATGTTTCCCAGTTCCCATTTCCATTCTCTAAGTGGCAGTGTTTAGGGAATGTTTTGATAACTGGCCCAAACTGCTCAAGGTTTCCCAACCAGGCTTTGCCAGTGTCTCCTGGTCAGGGCAGGAGGAGCTGTGCTAGGAGCTGCATGGAGCGGTCGGAGAGAGAGCAGCAGCTCACCTCCGCACTTCCGACAGCTGATGTGTCGAAAGACATCCCCAAGACGTGTCACCCTCTCTCCGAAAAGCCAGGAACCTGGCATTTGTACACTTTCAAGTGCCTGAATTTTGAGGCCATACGACTTTCTTTGAAGGTACTTCATAAAAAGCAACATGCCTGTAAGTACTGCAATGCAAAGGCTGATGCATTAGCTTTTAAAAACGAGTATGAACAAACTTGGAATAAGTATTACAACAGCTCCATCACCTCTGTCACACATGTGGGGGCTCTTCTGCGCAGCTTTGAGGTTTGGGTGTCTGGCTTGGGAGAAGAGTGGCCCCGTCTAACTCCCGCTGTTGAATTAATCTGTGTTTACTCTTGCTTATAAATTATGTAGTAATCACTGATGTACTGATGTAGTTTGTCAGTAGTACATTTATGCTAGTCTCAAATGTATTACTTCCAGCTTCTGCAAAGTGTCATAATTTAATTGCGTTTTGGAGCAAAGTAAGAACTCACAAAATATATGCAGCTGTTTAATTTTGAGCAGTGTGGGAAATTTGGCACAAGGTACGAGCACCGTTCTTCAGTAATGACTATTATGTGTAGGAAGCCCTCACTACAGTCAAAAATAGGTTATGAAGAGGACTACAAAAGTGAAACAGTGTATGTAGAAGGTGAAAAATTAAGTCTGTCTAAAGGCTATGTTTAAATCACCACTGACGAGACTCCCAGGTAACACCACCAAGAAACTTAGTTTCAATTAGTAAAGGAGACTAATAGAAGTAATAAGACAGCTTGCAGCAGGAGTGAGTTGTGTTCAAGTGAGGAAAAGAGAAAAGAGTATAAATGCTAGTGAGTTACATACAAAACCACAGTAAGATCACCCAAAACTGAATTTGAGGAGCTTGTAACAGCTGTAAAGGCTAATAATAAAAGAGAGCTGATGAGGCTGATAGATGAGCTGCATGCAAAAGGAATGCTCAGCTCAGATGAGAAAAACTAACATGGCTATTTCCAGTGTTATTTGACCAGTTTCCACACTGGAATGTTATTAAATTTTTTCAAACAGGATATAATTCTGAGGAACAGGCTGAAATTCGACATATCAGTAGAGGAGATCCTAGAACAAATTGATATATCATACAATAATCAAATTGCAGGATGGGATGGTTTTTAAGCCCTGGGTACTATAAGAAGTCAAATATGAAGCTGCAGAACAACCAGCTAACATGTAAGTTACTGCTGAAATCAGCTATTCTCATCAGAGGAATGGAAAAAGAGTAAAAGTGATAGTCTTTGAAAGGCCTCCAGGAGTGATTCATAGTGATTCCTGTGTACCAGGAGGAAATAATATATTGGGGGGAAAGTCAGTACAGGTTTCTTGATAAAAAAGCCTTCTAGAATTCGTTGAGGGAGCCAGGGATCACATGAAAAAGAAAGATCTTGTCAGTAAGAGAGTACGTGGATTTCCAGCAAGCTGTCAACAAGCTTACCAAATGCCTTTAAAAAAGACGCTGTCATGGTATAGGAGAAGGAAGTCCCCTTATGAGTTAATAACTGGTTAAAAAGGAAAAAAGCATGTTCGTATTTTTCAGATTAAGTAAGTTGTTACTGGTGCAGTGTTACTAAGGCCTGTGCTGACATAGTTCTGAATAAAAGGGAAAAAAATTAATAGAAGCTAACAAACTTTGCTGGTTTTTTCTGACGTTATTTAGAATACTTTAATCTAAAGCTGATTATGATGAGTTGGGAGAATTATTTCATGATGCTGAATGATTGGAGGGTAAAATGACACAAGATTTGGTTCTAGTAAATGTGAAATTATGGGGAAAATAACTCACTCTGTAAACACAATGGTGGCCTCTAAATGAGCTATTACAACTCGGGAAAGAGCTTGGAGTGATTGTGAATAGTTCTCTGAGAACATCAGTTAGTGCTCAATGGCAGTCAAATACCCTCAAAGCAAATAGGATGTTAGGAATTATGAGGTGTTGAGAACAAAACAGAAAAACATGGTCATTCCACTCATTATGTGGGCCCCCATCTTGAACACTGCATGGAGTCTGGACACCATATCAAAAAGGATATGAAGAATTAAAAAAAAAAAAAGTACAGAGGAGGGTTACAAGGATGATCACAGGCATGAAATGCTTTTCAGACAAAGAAAGATTAGACAAAGATTCTTCAGCTTGGAAAATAGATGACTGAGGAAGGAATATGACAAATCTATAAAATCATGAAAGGTGTAGAGAAGATGAATAGGGAATGGTTTTACGCTTTTTTCATAATAGAGAAGCTAAGGGGCATCAAGTTTAAATTATCAGTCAGGAGATCGCTACTGAAAGAGAGGTAGTACTATTTCATATACATCCCAATTATATTGTGGAACTCATTGCCACAGCATACTACCTAGCAGACAGGAATAAATGCATTCAAAACACCCATCTGACAGTACGAAGGTGGGATGGGCGCACTGAGCGATGGTGCGTGCTTGTCAGGGTGTAAACTCTGGCTGGGGAGGCTCCAAAGTTACTGGTTGCCAAAACCAGGGAAGAATCACTGTAACCTCTCTGTTCTCATCCTGTTCCCCTGAGCCATCTGCCCGTTGTCAGAAACGGGACCCTGGGACCTTGGTCTGACCAGGATGGCTGCTTTTATGAGTATGACCTTATTACATGAAAATTTTAGAGATGAACAGGAAAACATGGTTTTTTTCTGAACTTTGTCACAGGTGATCAGAAAGTTGGTGTATTGGCTTTCGTCTTTCTGTCAGCTGACAATGAAGTAGACAGTGTAATGATGTTTGAATATATGAGACGTGTCTCGGGACTTTAAGCAGAGTGCTTTTTTTTTCCAGCATGATTTTAGTAGTGTACAGAAACGCTGTGGCTCAAAGGTTTAGGATGACACTATATCATGTTCTCTCTTTCATAATTTCAACCTCATGCGCAAAGTCCGACTTGCTGTCTTTATTTTGCTTTCTCAGGTAGCAGCTTCAGTTTTGGACACAATTGTTTGTAAATTTCTTTTCAGACATGAAAATAAGAGCAGTTTGGAAATCAGGAAAGCTCGACCATTATTTTATTACGTCAGTGTCTCTGACAAAACGTAAATCCGAACATTTTTTCCTTCACAGGGAGGCTGAGATGCATATTGCATTATTGTTACTGTTAAGTATTGTAGTTCTCCTAATGTTCAACATACACTACCGGACTTGAAAATTTAAATGAAGAGACTCATATTCAGGGAGACGGCGTTCAATTATTTCTTTTAAATTTGTCATTTTGTGCTCCGTTGAACGGGTTGTATTATGAATATAAAGAGGACTGCAATTTTTTTTATCTAGATGAAGTCTTTGTATTTCTCTAGTTTTAATGGCATAATCAGTGATTGATCTTTGCTGTTCTTAGCTGTTGAGGACAAATAGAGGGTGCTTCTGAATTAAATGCATCTTTAACAGCTTCTGGGAAGGCCTGTGATGGAAGTTTAAATAATCACTAACATATTTTATTGACGATGGCACTGTAAGGTCTCACTTTGCAGAGTCTTCTGACTTATCAGTGCTTTGCTCTTTCACTTCAATAGGTAAAACTTCATTCAGGAGTTCTACTAGACAGCCAAGAATATTTTTCTTTCAGAATCAATGGTCTCTTATCTCCACTGCATGTTCCTTTTGGCCATTTTGTTACTTACATGCAGTCAATACTTGTTTTGTAAAAATTCTACTAGTTTTAGGTGTGTTAAGTTAGTTGTGGTAGTCACCAAATGCTAATTATCTGCTTGTAGGTTGATCAGCAGTTTTCATTTTTTACAGTTTTGAGTGAAAAAGTATAAATCAGGATATTCAATATTGTGAAGACTGTAACATAAGTGAGTTAGCGAGCTTCATGTAGAGCCACATAACAGAAGACTTTCTTCTCTTGCGAAGCAAATGAGCAGTTTTCTCTCTCCACCAGCTGCTCACAATTCTCACAATCTTTTTGAGTCTTCTCGGTTTCAGTTCCATTTATTTGCCACGTTCTTTCCTCCTGTCACAAATTACACCTGTTTCACGTGTTTGTAGGCTCTAGGCTCATATTTTTTATTGTGTTTCTTAACTGCAATAAGAAAAATATTCATGGATATTTTCCCCCCTTAAAAATTCAGTGTTCAATCTGAAACTTAAAAACTTCCAATGTACAAAATAGAAGACCTCTAGAGCCTAGCTGGGTCTCGTGCATCTTGGGTTGGTAATGGCCGAGAACTGGGAATTGAGTCATAATGTTGATGTGGTAGCATGAAGGTCAGTAAGATTAGATATCAAGTATAGTTTGATCTTACCCTTTATATTGTTAGCAACTGTGTAAAATACTAACTAGTATGCTACTGAAATTTCCTGTAGACTCGTACTACTGTATTAGGGGATGGCTCGTGTGAGATAGAACTCATACAGAAAAATTAATTCACTGCCTGAAAACCTTAAGAATATCGTAATGCATGTAGAGTACATAACTCAGAAAATTCACCATAACTGCCTACATTCATAAACCTTAAGGTGTAGTTCTGCGTTGGAAAAATAAATCTGAGAAGAGGAAAATTAAACTTTAAACGGTACTTTGAAACAGTAAATCATCAGCAGAATTCAGATCGGTTTGACATTCCTAGCTACATATTATTGGAAGATTATTATTGCATGTGAATAACAATGTTGAATCAAATTGTAAAATTAAACTAATTGAAGTTCAGCGTTTTACTGAATTTCTTTGATTTGTGTTTAAATAAAAGATCAGAAATAAGTGCTCATGAGTAGGTCCAGAAGAGAAAGTGGCTAATAAATACGAATTATTTTATGCAGACTCGGTGTGTCTAGCACTGAATGGTGTTCTGCGTTGATTTGTCAATAAGGTAAGGTTGTGCACAGGAGTGACCTTTATGTGCATTCTTTAGTGAGCACTTGATCTAATGAATTACTACTGTTTGAAAATAAATTAGCTTGAAGAAAAGTTTCCAAGTGTGATTGAGGAAGAGAATGAAGTGTTGTTTTTTATGATCTTGGTAGATATTTTTAATGCTTTAAAAAATCAGACATCTTTGCAGAAGTATGAACAAGTTATATCTTCTAGTACACAGGATGCTAAGTGCTAGTATTTCCTAAATACTAAACAAAAATTAGTTTATAAATGCTAAAACTTAGAGCTAATGTATAACTTTGAAATACAAGTTCACAATGTCTTATCTTAATTCCAGTATCCTAAGTACTCAGTTTATGTGCAGAAGTCAATGGCATCTTACCAGGTACTGTCTGAGATTTAGTGTTGTCTGACTTTTTACCTAAGCCATGTTAAATTTTAAGGTGTTAGCACCGCTACTTCAGAAGCGGCAATGTGACCTGACTGTATCCCCAGTGTCACACCCGTTGTACTTACATATTCAAAACTCTTTCAATAGAAGATATTTTTTACCACGTTTTCTATTTTCACACAAAGTGTGAGAGAAGGTGAGTGCATTTCCTGGTGTAGAAAGAGGAAGCTGAGGCACGTGAGATGTGACGTCGTTTTGGAGGAAGGAAATAAGGTCTTTGGAGCGATGGCAGAGGCTGAAGAGAGACACGACTGTTCTTCCAGTTAGGAATTCCTCTTGCTCAGGTAGTCTCATTGACTTCATTAAAAGAATATTAGGTAGGACTCGCATCACAAAAAGTCTGGATGTTCACAATGAATTAATTTTTCCTAAAGAAAGGGTAATTTAAGAATACATGTCCACATAGGAGAGAAAAAATGACATAATCTAAAGGGCTGTTCCTCCTGTCTCAACGTATGGCTGATGTCCTGACGTGCTTTTTGTCGCTGCTGCGGAGCATGAGATGGTCCAGGGTTGTTACTTGGAGATGCACCGTGAGCCTGTGCAGGTGGTAGGGTGTGGAGTTCAGTAGGACGGGGCGATTTGCCTGTCCCGTTCTTCCTTCTCTACATATTCACATGGTAGAAAGGGAAGAATGAGTAGACAGAGTGTTTCTTTCTGTCCTCACAGTGTTTACACCGGCACAGTTCTTCTTCCTTGAGCCGGGCTTGCCAAACCAAGTGTAGACCTGTTTTATAGAACTTCTGTTTTCCTTGAACAAAAAGTGGTATTTTACTCTCTAGAGTAAGGGCAAAACTTGGAATTAGATTGTGGTTTTCTGAGTATCAAAGCCGGTTGTTGGTCTGTTCCTGTAGCAAAGCAGCTGAGCGCTGGCACAGGTGCAGGACTCTTAATGATGCTGTTATTTAGACCCAAACTGGATTTCTATATTTTATTAGGCCTATCCTATTAAATTTATAATAGGCAGATTTACAACACTGGTTCATATGCAGCTTATTGGCTATTTATGTTGAGGTGGCCGAGGTGGAACTCTTTAGGATTTTTTTCATATTATGGAAGACTTTTATTGTTGCTTCAGGCGTATCAGAGGTGACAAATTACTTGATTTCCCCCACGCCCACCCCGAAATTGTTCTTTTATGGACTTTCTTTTTTGCCAGTAAATTTCTGTAAACAACTGATGTTTCAAAGTTTTAGCATACTTTTTACCCCTTTTTTTGATTTAAATGTCCCTTGGATTACTGTTCTAAGCTGCGGTATGTTTTTGTGATTCTGAAGTTACGTTGCACAGACACTAGCTTTTGCTTTATTTTTAGTTAGTACTGGGCACACATTATTCCTTACAATATGGATACAAATAGCTGTTAAACGGTGGAAGTTTTTGTATCAATTAGGTGGCTAACTTTATAACTACAGATGTTCTTTTTTAAGAAAATTTATTGATGCATAAAAGTGTGTGTTGTCTGTGATTGCAGGTTGATGCGACTGAGAGTGAACCAAAGAGCTTTATATTCATGAGTGAAGACGCATTAACAAATCCTGATAAGCTGTTGGTGCTAATTCACGGTAATGGCGTTGTCAGAGCGGGTCAGTGGGCTAGGAGACTTATAATTAACGAAGATCTGGACAGTGGCACGCAGATACCGTATATAAAGAGAGCTGTTGAGGTAAGTGAAAGCGCACATATGTATGGTTGTGTGTGCTTGTGCACGCGCGCGTGTGTGTGTGTACTTCTGTATGAAGACCTCCGTGATGTTTTAATTTGTTAAACAGTGTTCAAAAGATCAATATCAGCATTTTATTTATGGTGGGAATACTCGCTTGGTTTTTTTTCAGAACTTTTTTTCTAATAGAACCGAGTTTCTCTCTTACGGTAAAGGAAATTGTAGTTGTGTGTCGTGTTGTTGTGGCGGCACTGCCATGTAGTTTAATATGGCAGCTAACGTGACAAGAGCCCTTAGCAGGCGATGAGATGCAATAGAAGGCACTACAGAAATTTGTTATGATTTGAAGTGTTTTCTTTTACATTTCATTAAATTTGTACGTATTCTCACTCAACGTCTGTTGTAATCTCATGATAACATGAGCTTTCATCATAACAGCAGGCTTTTTTGCTAGGCTTGTACTGAATTTATTAGAGGCACAGTCTTTTTCAGTTTTGCACTGAATACTGATTCATTCTGATTCACCTATCAATACTTGACAGTAAAAAACATCTACATTTTATGGACACTGTTTTGTTACATTAACATCTACGTGAGAGACAATGCACAATTTGTGTAATGTTTTTAACACGGGAACTTTGTAGGTGTAATTCATCTCTTGCATCTTGCTACCTAAATGAAACTTCCCGTTGTAAACATTAAAAAAACCTATTTAAGGCTCGCTATTTCTATTCTATTTACCAAGCTAAGCTAATGTTCTACTCTAAATACCAGTGTTGTCGCTGTGATTATTGCACGTTTTGCTAAATGAAGTTGAATTTTTTGCAGATGGCTTTGAAGTATTCAGTATAGAAAATGGTTCTCTTCGAACATGTTTTCCTTTTTTCTAATAAAAGAAAGAAAGGAAACATATTAAAACATTGGGCCATTACATTATTTTGGTTTTGTATAATTCACTAACAAAGCACCAGACTACATTTTGTGTGAAAAAGAAATCTAGTCTTGTGAAAGTGATGTTTACCACCTTATAATATTTTTGTTCACTTTAAATCAAGACTCAGAGGCAGAACAAAAAATACTTTAGGGTTATTGAGTGTAATATAGGTGTACCGTAAGTCAGTGTAGCAGGTTAATTTCTGGAGTGCAAGTTGCCAAACCTTTCCCAAGAAACCCAAAAAGGTGTACCTACTTGAATTTTCACAGCGGTGGTTACATGCCTGCATTTTTGGGTTTTTTTCTAGAGATGCTGCTGTCTTGGCTAACATGAGAGGCTGAGCATTTAAAACTGGGATACTATCCCTAAATTGAATGATAATATTTAAGAGAGTATTTCTAGTAGAGGAGAGTTACAGTCTTTTTTGTGTTTTGTTATTTTTATTTCACACAATGATTGTGCCAGTGTGACAGAGATCAGACCTCTGTTCCCTCAGATGGTTGTTATCCTTATAAACAGATTATGTATTTCTGCATTTTGAAAGCTTCTTTAAAAAAGACAGGAAAAAACCCAGAGTTTGATGAATAAATGTCTTTTAAAAAATGGAATCACATTGGGACATCAGACTTTGCGCTCTTACCTTTGACTTCCTTCTTTCCTAGCATGGTTTTTAAATTTGTCGTTCTCTGTAGTTGAGTAATTCCAGGTACTGCAAAAGCCACTCTCCCTTTTTGTGCATCTTAAAATTCTGGTAAATGAACTACATGTTTAGAACACATACTATTTGCAATTATTTTTTTTCATGCAAAATGAAGATTAAAATGTGTTGTGATTTTTCATATCCTGTAATCACCGTGGTGGGAATTGGATGTATGTCTGGTCAGATAAGGCAGTATTTTATGGAAGTCGAACCCCACTGAAGGTATTTGGAATCATTATGTTGTGCCTAAAACGAGAATGCAGATAGTTACATGCTGATATCATGTCTACTTCATGTACAGATCATATAAATTACCCTTCCAAATGCAGGAAATTATGGTAGAGTGAGTATAAGGACACCAATTTTAGTTGATAATAATAAAAATTGCATCCTTTCCTGGGTTTTCGGGTGTTCAATCCTCTAGTTGATTTAGGTACTTCTGTCTCTTAGGAAATGAAAATGACTGGTCTAGACAGAAAATGGCCTGAATGAAAATTGTGATAACTCCTCATATGATGTTGCCTGTTTGAAGTAAGGAATTATTTTCCTTGATCTTCCACTGTTTCTTCTATGAAGAGGTCTCATCCTTGAATGAAACCAGCAGACCTTATCAAAGCATAAGATTACAGTGCTGATGACAAGAGAACATAGATTTTTTTTCCTAATAAGCTATGTGAATTTGAAGTGGATAATAGTATCTAGGATTTGAAAATTCTGCCGATCTGCTGTGAGTGTGAAACACGTGCAGGTAGCTTAAAATATTTGCTGGAGACTAGGTTTTCATTTTTTAAAAAAATTAAAATGTAAAAACTAGTGCTCAAACGTCTTTTGTGCAAAAACTAGTTCAGAAATGTCACCTCTGTTTTCCTTAAAACAAAACCGAACAGACAAACAAAAAAAAACCCTCTAGGTGGGTCAAAACTGTACCTTTTTCTCTACTGCTTTTCCCTGCGGAGAATGATGAGACTACCACAAACAAGTTTCTGTTTATTTCTTGGAAAAACTGAAAACGGGGATGTAAAAGCTGAAGTTACCAGTGAGCAGTGGATCGAGCAGGATGAACTGATACTGCTCTCCTAACCAGGAAGTTAAGGGAAGAAAAGGAACTATTTCTTTCTGGTGTAACACTTTTGAGAGAAAAAAAGAAAAACAAAATCAAAAACACAACAACTTTTCTCTTAAAGCATGTATGAAATAAGGGAGCAACGTAAAGGCTTAAAATTTATCATGCTTCTAGTGACTTGGGGCTGATACGCATTGGAAAGAAAAGATCCAAGGAGAAATATCCTGGTAGGAATTTAAGTAGCTAGAAATGTGTTTTTTCTTTTCATCTGGGTGGTTCCGGTAGGTAATACTTCTCCTTCCATCTTTTATGTCAAATTCTGTTGTGTTATAGGTGTCAGGAGTAGCTTACAAGGTTTTATATGAAGAGGTAGGATTAATGTGTTAATTCAGAAGTTCAACCTTGGTTGTGTAAAAGATTTTGAAATACGAAAGAAGAAGAGAACAAACAAGTGATGAGATAGAGAACAGATTGTATGAAAAGGAGGAGGGAGAAAAGTGTATATAATGTGAGAGACAGATATGTGTAAATATATTAAAACACGGTAGGAAAAGATGTGACAATGTAAAGCAGTAAGGCAGTAAGAAAACTTAATTAAATTGTAACAGATACATATTAGAAAGATATTTAAAACAAAAAAAAAGCATGGCAACTTCCTATGAATATGGTAAGAAATGAATATTGCATAGGTTTGTTGTTTTGTTAAAACAGAACTTTTCTACTGAAATTCTCTGTGGTGGGAAGTGCTGATTTTTGACAGCAGCAGTCATCTGACGTGTCAGAGACTGAAGTTCAAGTACCTCCTCTGGGAATGAGGGACTATTCTACTTTTAATGATAATACCATACTGAAGCTATTCCACCTTTTACAAATAAATAAATGTAAACTATACAAATAAATAAACATAGATTAGAAGAGGAATTTTAATCTGTCTCTTCTACATTTTGCATCAGTGTCTCATTCACTGTCCGTAGAGTCAGGCTCTTCTCAGATCAGTTATTTAGTCATATATACAGTGAGATAAGTTATGATTTAGTCATGTATACACTGACTGAAGCAGCACCAGGAGGAGATGGTGAGAGACAGAGTTAAATTCTTTAATTCAGTGATGAGGCTGTTTACTTGGGGTGTCAACAATTAAGGATTTACATTCCTGGTTTCATTAAGGTCGTTCGGGGGCTGCCACGTTCCCTATGAGAAGCTCAGCCACCAGGCTCGGAGGGAGGAAGAGGTTATGAAGAGTCTCTGGTTCACTGCTGGGTGGTGACCACATGGATGGTAGTCTAAAGATGTGTCTGGGAGATGCAGCGGTGATACCAGTGGTACAGGGGAACAAGCAAGAAGGGGAGCAAAGGCTGGCTACTGCTCCGTGCAGTGGCGGTCCTTCTGTAGGGGTTGGAGAAGTGGATTCTGTGCTTTGAAGTCCACTGAGTGTTAGGCAAGGAGAAGCTCAAGTTGATCTACTCACAGAGGAGGGTTTTTCCTTGGGGAAACGGGAGCTCAGCTTACCTAAGTTTGGACATGGAGGAGAACTTTGGAGTACTCTTATCCTTGATACCTTTCCTCTGGGGGATGAAGAGGAGATCGGCATACTGCACGAGTACAAAGAAACTGCTGGATGCTTTCCGTGTCTTTGGAAATTCAGTATATTTGTTACCTAAGATAGCTGCGGTCCCCAGGATGCTAACAAAACTCAACCACAGCAACTGACAGTTAATTTTTTTTTAAAATTATTTTTTTTAAAGCCATCCAAGAATTGTTGCCTCGTTTCAAATTCAGCACACTTTGAGATGGCTTAGATATTTTTATTATTATTTAAAGGAGAATTAATGCTTGACATAGAGGTAGTAGCACCAGAAAAATAGCTTCTTCAAAGAACCTGGATGAGTTTTTCAGAAGAAATGCAGCAGCACCCAAGAATCTGGCCTTCCATGAACAAATGGAAATAAACCGTTTTGCTTGAGATGGGCATCAGCTGCGGAAATCTTTCTTTAACGGCTGATAAAACACTATTTTCAGCTTCAAGTTTCTCTTGTGTTTATCCTACTCTTCGTACTGCATTTTCTTAACAATTTCTGTATTTGAGAATATTTTTGGTCTGAATATTTGATATATTCACTCATATTAATGTCATTCATTTGTATAAAACCAAGAGGTTGGTAGTCTTTCCCGAGAATTTCTGAGAGTGGTTATTTTCTTCAGCATGCAGTAAGATGTCACTGGTTTTGTAACTCAAATTGAATGGAACAACAAAGTCATTCAGTGTAACAGTAGTAAATTTACCCGCTGTAACTTCTATGTTATTTGGTAATCTTACTGGTCAGTGACTGGTATGGGAACACATTCCAGTCTTTCCATTTTGTAAAAGTCAGTGAGTTTCAAAAGGAGATATTTATACATTGTTGTGAAGAAATTACGCTTTCTTTAAAGTACACCAACACGAATTTTTGAAGTACACCAACAAGAATTCTTGCTGAAAAACTTTTATATCTAACTTTTAAGCATAGAATATCTTGTTAGACAGTGTCCTCTCCATTCTAGCGGTCACACTTTAGGAATCTAAGATTTAAATACTTGTCTTACAGTTTATACATGTTTAGTATGATTTCAGTAAGACTGGGAAGCGACACTTTCTGCGGAAAAAAGGAGAGCTGGCTTTTCACTGCAATTCGAGTTCTTCGGCAGAAGACTAATATTTATGTACTTTTTATGTCTCCTAAGTATATTGCTGCTAATACTTCATTTATTTATTAATAGTCAGTTACAGTGCCAGAAAAATCATAATCTTATTTGAGCATTCTACTGTTTTACTGGAAGTAAAATTTGACTAAAACGGACAATAATGTGCTATATTGTTTTCTTTCAGATATTAATTTTCTGACTCTGGTACATGTATTTGCTTTTATTCATTCTTATAGACCATAGAAATAACATTGCCTGTAAAGTACTTCCTAGTAGAGAAAACTTGTATTTACAACTACTTTTGTGGGGATAATATTAAGAAAAGTTACATAGCTGGTCAGATGATCTTTCGAGATCTTTCTAAAAACATGAACACAAATTGCAATGGCTTACTAAATAATTTGTTATGTGTAATTGGCACAAAACACACCATACTCTGGAAATAAAATTTTAAAAGCAATACATTTAACTCCTTCTAAAGCATTTTATGAGGAAGTGATGATCTCTCAAATACTGATTTGAAACACTGATCGCCCGGCAGCTGGGAGGAAAAGTTGCACAGTTGGTTGAAAGCAGTATTAATTGATCACAGGATACGTAATAATACATAACATGCCGTATAGGGGGTCAATAATTATTAAGTTGGAAATTCAAGAAGAGGTTAAAAGCCTAGACTAATATTGAACTGACAGGGTATGTGAGCCCACACCAGCCCCCATGCCAGCAGAGGAAAACAATGAGATGACAGCTCTACTGTTTGGAGAGAGGTTGCTAACGACAGCTTATTCCTTTATGATTTCAACTCTTGACAGAAGACAGGTCTGCTTGTTGCATCATGGCAGATGTATCATTACCTTCTGGCCCTGTCATGCCTGAACTGGAAAAAAAAAAAACCCACTTGCAGTTCTGAAAATCCAATTACCCCTCGGAATTCAGCACATCCTTTCCAGGACGTTTCCATTGTTGTATCAATTGTGTGCAATACGTCCTTAGCGTGTTCTGCGCCACGTTAATTTGATGATGCGGAGATACTTACAGGTTGCTTTGTCTTCCTTTATTCTGCTGGGTGTCATGTTTTAGAACCCTGTGGCACCTTGTGTTACTTTGCTCTTACTTTGTCACTGACCTGGGAAAATCACTGTTCAAGATATTTGGATAAATGTGGCTTGAAAATTTTTTTTTTTTTTTTTCAAAAAAAACCCCATTTGAGCATTCTTTTCGCTGCCTAAGTTAAGAACACACACTGAATATTTAAAGTAATCACAATCATTTTAGAAACCAAGTTTAATATGAGTATAAATGGCCTTTTTATCATATGCATATTAGGATTCTTCCTTTTTTTTTTCTTTTTTTTTTTTTTTCTTTCTTTTTCCCCCTCCCTTCAACTTGTTGGATACCTAACAGTGACTCTGGAGACTTAGAAAAGAGTAAGAGGGGGTGTGGATTTTTGAAAGTATGTCAAAAGCCTTGGGGTTTGGGTATGATCGGAATTTCAATAGAGGTTGAGATGAGTTTAAATGCATAGAAGGCGAACATAAAAATCTTGTTTAATTTCTGTCATGTTGTTCTTTTTTTAGTCACTCTGATGTCTTTTTCAAATCTGCTTTTCTCTCAAGCTTTGTGGTACTATATCCAAGATCTGTTTTTTTTTTTTTTCCCCCCTCTTTGTATTTCGTTTTAACTGCTGATCCCTTTTCTGTGGTGCTTCTGCCTTTAATATCAGCTGAAGCGGTCTGAATTGCTGAATCAAAGCCGTTTTGGGAGAGAGACAGTGTTTAAGATTGTGCAGGGTGAGATTCTCTGGGTAGAAGGTAACACTTCCTGCAGTTATAATCAATGCACTTGACACTTTCAAAGGCAGGAGAAGCCACGACTTGCTCAGGGGTTAAACTTTTTAAATAACTTCCCTTGGGAAAAACGCCATCAATAAAATGGAATAATTAGTTGAAGATTCTTGAGTAGCCTAGGTTTGGAAAGAAAAGATGAGAGATAGGTCAGGTTTGCACTTCTATTGTATTTTCCCTCCCTTTTGTTTTTTAAACTGTGAGCTTTTGTTTAAATGTATGCAGTATTACAGAATTGGCCTGCTTCAAAAATAATGTCACCTACTTAAGCCAATACATTAATTCTGTAGTGTGTTACTGTCTGCATAGTCTAGTAAGAATGGAGATTAAATTCTCCACAAAAATACAACTTTAGATTTGCTAGCTTTCTCTTTTCCCACCCACCCACCTCTTCTGCAAATAGTCGTTTTAGCTAACAGAAAACATTTGCAACTTTGAACCTTACTAAATAAGCTTAAAACATAATATACATCAACTAATTTTAAAAATTAGATCTAAATAGTATTACACGAACATCCAGTGCATAGGGTCATTGATTTCTATAGAGATGAACAGTTTTATGTGAAATTAAATTCATCTCGCTCTGCATTGTGTTTCACAATTTCAGGGTTTATGGCAAATTCATTGTTTTTCTGACTTTTTTGTATCATGTTCTTTGTTGAAGCAGCTATTTTGAACTCTAAAACCTGACTAACAATGGTGCTTTCAATACACAGTGTAGTATATGTGTACCATACAAAATATTGATAAATAATGCATGTATGGCTTTGGAGTAAAAGATTCTTACCCTTCATCAATTATTTATTTAGTTGCACTTTTCATTTTTCTTGAACGAAAGTAAAATCACTAACACCACTCTGAACAGTAACTGACCAACACTTCAGCAACGTTTTTCAGCAGTACGGCATTGTATTTTCTAATGGGTTATATCAAAATATATGGGTTCATTTGATAGAGCATATTCTACATGCGGAGTTTTAACAAAACTTTTAGCAATGAAGTATTGACTCATCTCAATTGAGCAACGTACTACTGACTATTCCTGTCTGGAGAAGTTTTGAGGATGTGCCTGTGGGAAGCTGGCTGTGGAACCGCGACCTTCTAATTGCTCAGAAATTGCAATGCGGCTCTTTCTGCTGTGGTGTGGATCTGCAGTATATTGTTTATTTTAAATTTGCAGTATGCATAGCATTTGGAGTGGAAATACATGCTAGTATGAGTGTGCTTGGAAATACAGTGGTTAATTGCGGCTTGGATTTTGCACTATACGCGCCACATTGTAAGAACCCTGTTTAGAAGAAAATTAAATTGTTTTGATTCAGAGAATTTTTTTTTTTTTTTTTTTTTTTTTTTTTGTGGAAGTGTCATGGCTTTCTGGTTATTTATATCTGAGAGCGGTACAGAGGGGTAACTTTTTAACTTTTCATTTCAGCTGACGTGCGATAGAGCACGTCAAGGTGGGGTGGTCCAGTAAAGCTGTGGTAGGTGACTCCTCAGCTCACACAACCCACCACTGCCTTCACGGTTTGGGATAGGAATTTCGCTGGCAGGGGTTTGTGTGTGTGTGATAAACTATGCTTATCTTATAAGTATGCTTGCCTCATCATGAAACAAAGATTTTAAAATAACTTTCATAGATTTTTTGGCAACTTCTTCTGTTGGGGTGATCATGTCAATGATTGTGCTAATACTGACTTTTGAGAGTGGCACCCTGCTAAGTAATATAGACATACACACAAACTTTTTTTTTATTCCTCATTAAATGTAATTTTAACAGGGATAATCTTAATTTATTAAAATTGCTCTCATATAGGATGGGGTGAACTGTTAATTGTTCATTAGTTGACATATTAATTGTCATATTAATGTGCTAAGCTTCAGTTTCCTTTGTGAAAAAAATCAATAGCCAACAACTTTGTTCTGTTCATTCAGGAGCATATTAATTCAGGAATGAGCAATATGCATTCATGCCTTTTTTATCCTTTAAAGAAGTTAACTCACTAACATTTAAAAATATTTAGTGACTATTTAGAAATATTGAGTGCCTATTTAAAAATATTTAAATTGTCTTTTGTCTTATTTATTAGACATACAGATGGTTAAACTACCACCTAACTAATCCTAATGCATTGCAATGTGTAAATTATATTCTTTGTAATATATATCATAGAAGCGGTATTACGTGTACATCAGTATAGGTGTGGTATATGCATGTATTTAATATTACACTAAATTGCCAATACCCTGTTGATTTTTCAAATGAATCATTACTTAAAAGACTTCCCAATTCAATGGGGAGATGAACACTTCCTTATTCATACCATGAAATGCATATTTGAATAAAATTATCTTTTGCTTACTGCGCATTGAGCTGGAAAATATTAACTTTAATGCATAGGAATTCAAATAAAAATTTTATATGCTTCATTCTTAAATAGTTTAGTACTGTTCTAATAATGCACATTGCTGCTTCACGTAATAAGGAAGTAGATACAGAAAAGACTTTGTCATGCAAATGTACTTGGGATTGTAATCTTTTGAAAATACACAGATCTTTTGAACGATGTATGTCACTTTTGATCAAAAACTTTAAAAAGTTTAATAATTCTGCTAGAACAAACTAAAACTGTGGGTAATTGTCCTTTTTTTCCCTGAAATTAACAAATTATAACATCAAAAAATCTGAGAGCGAGGTATGTAGTAGGTCATTTGCTGCTGCAGGCGTTTTTTCTCCCTTCAGGATGTGCTTGTTTAGTTTCTCTCACTTTGTGCCTGTGGCACTGTAGGTGAAATTCAGACATGTTCTTCCCCTGCAAGGAGTCTCAAGGGTGGCAGATAACTTACACAAAATTAGTAAATGGTGTTGCTTTTTTATTATCACCCATCCCAGGCAATTTGCTCAGTGTTCCCTTTGGAGAAATGTTGAGTTGCATAGGATAGGTTAAAAAAAAAAAAAAAAAAAAAAAGCTTTTACATAGAATTAAACAGTGAGAGTGTTTCACAAATAATGGTGTGGAATATGTCATTAGGAAAATGGAGTTATTCCATTTTCAGTTATTTCTTTAGAGAGAAAAAAAAAATGGAACAGTGAAAATCCCTTATGTGTTGATTAATATTTTTTTTAATTTGGAAAATACGGAGAGTTTTTAAACATGTCAAAGCATAGGTGATTTCTGCGTTTTTTTAATTGCGGGGTTATGAGTTTAGTTTCCTTTCATCTCAGCAACATTTAAAGAGTAAACCTGTTTTGTGGCTCTCCAGTTGGGTGATTATTTTGGGGGAAGTGCAGGTGTACCATCTTGTTTATTCGCAACCATTTGTTGTACCATATTGTGGCGCTAATCCTCTGAGGAAGGGGAGATGCTGGCGCAGATATAACACCGGTTATGTATATCGTGTGCTACTCGCAGCCTCCATCTCTGTTATGCCAAAGGCAGTCAGACTTCAGATCGCTTCGGAGGGTAGAACAGATAATGAATCTTGGGTGTAAATAATTGCTGATACATGAGGGAAAACAACTTAATTGTCTCTTCTTTTTTTTTTTAGGCCTCTTTTTTTTTTTTTTTTGTAGTGATTAATTTTAATTGCTCGTTTAGCTGTGGAAGAGTTGTACTTAGTAGTGGTGTGGTCTTACGCTGTTGCTTGCTTCTGATGACTAAGAACCCTTAAAAATGTGGAGGTATTAAGTATCATCATTTATTTTAAAGTCTGTTTCTGAGGAGTCACTCATTGCCATTTTAAGTTGTCCTTGAGAGCGTATATACTTAGCCAATAAGCAAACGTCCTTTTTACTCTTAAAAATAATCTGAAAAATATAGGCTGAAAATGTTCACGGTGCTTCAGTGCACAGGTGATTGAGCTTGTGCTGACCCTCGGAAACTGAGCCTGTGTTCTGAATCCCAACTCTTCCTCCAGCGCTGGGAGCAGTGTGATTGAGTCTTCTGGAAGGAGTTGCTGCATGCTGATAACGGGAGGCTTCTCCATGAAGTGCAGAAGCTACTCATGTGGAATGTGCGCCTTCCGCATCACGCATGGTTGAGATCAGATACAGGATTTTCAAGACTTGACAGCCCGGGTTGGTGAACGGTGATATTTATACTGGATTTAGGACTGTCTGAGTGCTAAGATTCAGCTGATACCAGCTGATGGTAAAAATAAGCGGTTCGGGGATTCCATTTTAATGATACAGTGTGTTATTGTCAAACAAATACTGAAAACAGCTATTACTAACAACTGATTAAAATATCATTTATTAATTAATACTTCATGCTGAATCAAACATTTACTGGCTTTGTTTATATGAGCAGTGTCATAAGAGTGTCATTAATTTGGTCTTTTTCACTGATGTTGGCATTCTTCGTGTTTCATTCGTTGTGTTTTTATTCACCGTGTTGGATCGGTATTTGTGCCTTGTTTTTACTTTCTTCAAATAACAGTGTTCAGCTATCTTTGGTTCAGATTAATCCCCCCTCTCCCCCATCCCACACCTTACGTTCACCTTCTCTGCCCGAGGTGTCCTGGGAGGTTTTCTGTACATTCAATTTATTTTTCTAAATGTAGTTTCATACAGGTATGAGGACAAGCAAGAAGAGGAAGTTTTAAATAAACACTGCGTGCAGGAGTCTGGCTGAACTGTTCAAATGCCTCCCTTCTCAGATGAAAGGAAATGCTTTAATGTTTTCCTGCTGGAAATGCAGGTCTCACTTCTAGCCTTACTTTTATCAAATTTTCTTCAGGAGGTTATGTAGGATTTGACAAGCGCTCCAATATAAAATCATCTTTAGGCACCAAAGACAATCAAAATAAGTATTTGTTAGTTTGACTTGTGACCATTTCCACGTAATTAGCATTTTTAAAACATTATTCATGTCTCTCTCAAGTCCCTGTGTTCCTCTTCAAGAGGTTATTTTAGAAGAACTTACCCAACATGGTCGTAGTTTTATGCTGTGATCGTTTTACATTTACAGCTAGAAAAATACTTTTTTCAGCTTTTTTTTTCTTCTATTTTCTTCAATTTTTCAAATTGAAACTATTGTTTCCTGAAGTGCCTCTGTGTGTGTGTTTGCAAGTACAAGCATGTGCATGTAGAGAAAGATAAATGCATCTTAATTACCTAGTTGGTTGTAACTTTTCAATGTTATAAATGTTAATATGAGATGTGTAGCATTCAGGGAAAGTTGTAGTTAATTTCGTGTCTTTTGGGTTTGGAAACTGCACATGACTTCTTTTTTGGAAACGCTGATCATGCTTTACAGCACTGAAAATGTACTGTTTCAGATTACTGTTTTCTCCGAACCCAGTAATTTACGCTATATTAAAAAGGTGTTATACTGTCTGTTACTCAAAGATAATAGTATTTCAAATGTCATACAGGTTGACTTGCACTTTGATTTAATTTGATATAGCTGTTGTACATTGTTGGTTTTTTCCTCTGGACATCCTTATTGAAAGACTTGTAAGTAAGGAACTCATTAGCAATAGGTAATAATTCTCTGAAAACAGAACATGCATAAGAATGACAGTTGACGTAGCCCTATAAAAACTGTATCGAACCTGGAGAAATATCTATGCTGCACCATGTGCTCAGTTAAATGAAATCTGTCTGCTGCTCCTCTGTAGCAGAGTACTGGATCTGTGTCAAAAATGTGAGGTATTTACTGTAGTGACAGTCAACATCTATATTGAGATAATTCTCCTAAGTCTGCGTTTTTTTAACGTTGTATGTCCACATTAAAAAAAAAAAAAAAAAGAAAAGAAATAAAATTTAAAGAGGAGGCCATAATTATCAATTTTACAAGTGTAGATTTCTTTTAATGTTCTGAGATGCGGTTACAAGACCGCTATTGGCTATGTGCCAATGTGCTATGCTAATGGTGGTGTCAAAATGTTGTTTCTTTTGGGGTTTTTTATGAAGTTGGTGTTGACACACAGCTGTAAATGCTGAGTTTGGCAGCAGTCCTATTTCTAATCCATTTTTAACCAAACTTTGTGCGTGTCGGAGGTGTGCAGCCTATCAGCCCTGGCAGGTGGGTCCCCGCAAACTGGTGCGCAGTGGTGGCAGAAGCGGTGGTGGCAGCTCCCACGTCAGCCCCAATGGCGTCCCCAGCCCTGTCTGGTAGGGGACCCCCAGAGAGGTGAGAGGAGTCTCTGTCGCTTTCTGTCCTTCTCCTCTGTGGTGAGACCCCTCGCAAGGGTGAGGTGAGGTTTGGTCCTGGGTGGATGGTCCTTTGGAGAAGCTGCAGTGAGGCAGCTTTGTGCAAGCCTCGTACAGCCATCCTTCCCCGAGATAAAGTTATTCCAAACTAAGTACGAGTTGAGTGATTTACACCAGGCTTGTAAACTGCTGGTCAGGGCAGGTAAAGTCTTCACCAGGCAGTCTGCTCTGTCCCAGTATCCCCCCAGCCGTTGGGATTTACAGCATTCCAGACCTCCTCTATGCCATCCTACCAGGAAGGGTTCCTTCACCCTTTTTCAAACCAAACAGTGTAAAGTCCTCACCATTTTCCTACACTTTCTCCTTCTGGAGTAACACAAGCCTGAAGGTGAGGAATGTTATATTTAAATCTAGTCCAGCGACAGATTTAATGGGAAA
Organism: Charadrius vociferus; assembly: GCF_000708025.1. Taxonomy (NCBI): domain Eukaryota; kingdom Metazoa; phylum Chordata; class Aves; order Charadriiformes; family Charadriidae; genus Charadrius; species Charadrius vociferus. The sequence goes on from NW_009648252.1 coordinate 1,260,643, forward strand.
TTTTTCTTACTATTAATTTCTTCACTGGGAAGAGAAGGCTCCAAGCCTTCTGGGAAGGAATAAAAAGGAAGCTCTAGTAGGTTGGCTGTAAGAGATTTTAACATGTGCAAATGATGTTTAGATGGTGGGGTTTTTCAAGTTTTTGAACATATTTGTTGCTTTTTTTCCCCCCCTCTGATGATGTCTTGCGGTAGTTATGATGCTGTCGTTATGGATGGGGAGGGACACGACCCTAGGGATCACTACGTGCACGGAGGCTGATGAGGTTCTCATGCAGACTTTGCATCAGTCCTTGCGTGAGTTTTGTACAAGTTGTGTTGTGTTGTTTAAAAATAACTCCATCTGATTTGTGTTAAATGCATTTAATTTTAAAAATGAAGTTAAAAAGCAATGCTGAATATAATCAGTTTAATGAATGTTCGGGTAGCAAAATAAAGCACTCAGAATTAGGAAGAATGATACGTAATCAGATTTTGCATCTGGTTTAGAATATTCGACCCTACTATTTTCTGTGAATGCCTTTACTGACATTATTAAGTAAATGCGGTGCTCTTACAGCTTCCTGACTATTGTTGTGTACCATAAAAAAGTTACGCATCTGCTTTGAAAGATACAGCCTACTTTTCCTAGAGCAGGGGAGGTCTTTACCTTTGTACAGTAGCTACTACAGTGTTTATCCATGTTCTGAGCTGCTAATGAAATATTATTAATATTTTGAAATAAAATTCTGGATATTGTTATCCTGACGTATATTTGGGGGATAATGGCTGACGGTTACAGCCGGAGTCCTCCCCTTAAACGTCGTGGATAAATACTATAGTACCAATTGCATCAAACACTGACCTATTTAGGAAAACAAAACTTGATTCATGGGTATATTCACAAATACACAAAGAAAGAGGCTGATTTATTTCAAGTCAGATATTTTGCCTGAAGGATGTTTCAGTTTGCAGTACTACTCACTGGTTTTCTCACGAAATGGATTATGAGAAAGCACTAGCTTTTCAAACACTTCCCATCGTAGGCATTTTCCCGGCTGATTTCTGAAGTGGACGTACATCTTTATTGCTTGTGGTAGAAGGTGGTACTTGTCTGGAGAAGTAGTCTCAGTTTCACTTCTCTTTAAAAATTGTATATGGGATGTGTGTTGTGTGTATTTCTATAAAATCAGCATTTTGGATTGAGGAGCAAGTTGGAGCATCACTGTTCTTGCCAGAAAGTGTGACTGAGGACAGTTTATGAAGGTGTAGTCTTTCAGACTTTCTTTTCTGGACAGCTTAATGTTGGTTTAGAAGTAAACCCTCCGAGCTGTTTCTGTCTTCCGTTCCCTCCAGCCAGTTTCCAGACCTTTGTTTTGTGTCCTAATTTCCATGTCCAAATGACAGCGTGCCTTCCCTCCTGCTCTCTTCTTTCCTCTCGTCTTGAATTTGTGCGGAGTAGCTTTCTTCTACCATGTATTTTTTGGTGCACAGGGAACACACTGATTGAGGTACACATCCATATTTTCCATTTATGTGTCCAGACCTGAATTCAGCAAGTGCAGACCTTCATCTGCATTGCAAGGATTTACTTCGTTACGTCTTTGTATACTGTAGCTGCTAAAATTTAAGAAGTGTCTATTGAGAATGTGTAAATTGCAGTCTTATGGGAATGGGGGAAGTACATCCCAGCCAACTTTAAAATCCCTGATGCAAAAAAACAGGTGCAGTACAGTGTTTCATAGCAAAGTTTGCTAGATTTTCGTAAAATCGGCAAACCAACGTATTTGTATTCTGACTTTCTCTTGGATATAGATGAACTGTTTACTGTGAAATTTTCAACACAGCTCAGCCTGAGGCAAACAACAGCTATAAATTATAGCTGAAGTTTGGTACAGTTCTAAGTAAGTAGGAAGAAAGTAATCAGAATTCTGTCAGCCACAAGGATTAGCCAATTAGTTGATTTCCAGTCACCCCTCCCTGCAGTATCAGTGTTCCTTAATCATCAAATTGGAGACCAGCAACAAGAAATTCTTCTACCTTGGATCATAAAAGTTCTGTGTTGGGGTGCTGTTCACCGTTCACCTGATGAATTAGGCTGAAGTCTGGGTTCTTACAGTTTGATTTTTGGTCATAAGGTTATGTCAGTTTCTGAGTAAGAGGATGGAGGTACTTTGAAAGAAATAAAAGCTTTACGGTATCTCCTGTTGGCCAGTTTTCGGATTCAGTTAATCTGTTCTGGAAATTCATTTTGTATTCTCTTCCAATATTTTTTTTTTCCAAACGTGCATGTATCTTGATATTTCATAGACTGAGAGTTGCTGGAACACCCACTGGTCTGAGGACAGAGACTAAGCATTAAAATGTGACATTCAGAGATGATTGCTGGAGTAGCTGGATGGTTGAGCATGAGTTAAGAGTTGCTTGTCCTTCAGCTGTGCAGGGCATCATACGTTGTGACTTACCATTTGGCCACGCAGAAAAATTGCGCAGTGCTGCGGCAACTTGATCGCTGTCCAGTTCTTGGATAATCTTGGCTGGGATCATGTAGGACAAGGCATTCAGGCTCAGTTCTGACTCACAACTCCTAGGCTTTCCCAGAATCTTATCCCGCAATAGTTCAGTGCTGACCTATCTAACCACAGGCCCCAAAAAAGGACTTCTTTTATTTGAAGGGTGATTAAGCCTGAAGCTGTTACATTAAATGATTATGGTGTTCTGACGGCAATGCGGTGCGCGCCTTTGGACCTGTCAAGTATAATTATGGGATTTACAAATTCCGCTAGGTATCACACACAGTGTGCTGAATGTGTACTCACACAGAAGGATGGTGAGGACCTTCTAATAAAGATAAGTAGGAAAGCAGATGACCTTGTGTAATGTCTTGTAGATACCATGTGATGGGAAGAGCCATAAACATTCAGATTCTGAATAAAGCCAGTTCTCCAGAGGATGTAAAAATCAGTTCAATTGCTCAAATGAGGGACAAGTTTAAAAAACTGGAAACAAAGAGTATATTTTTTCACTCATGAAAAAGTGGATGGGTGAGCATGGTTGCTATCTCTTGTATGTGAAGAAGGGATAGGAACCCAATTGGTTGTGTGATAGCAATATAAAGCCAGAAGAGAAAGGTTGTGGTGGTGAAAAGTAAGCGAACAGGAAAGACTAAGTAAAGTCACTTCAGGAGGCCAGGAAATATTTATTTTTCAAGGAGAATTTAATGCAACCTGTCCAGATGCAGAGGGAAAACTGATGGGAGAAAATCATAGAATGGTTTAGGTTGGAAGGGACCTTGAAGATCATCCAGTTCCAACCCCCCTGCCATGGGCAGGGACACCTCCCACCAGCCCAGGTTGCCCAAGGCCACCTCCAGCCTGGCCTTGAACACCTCCAGGGATGGGCCCTCAACAGCCTCTCGGGGCAACCTGGGCCAGTGCCTTACAACCCTCAAAGTGAAAAACTTCTTCCTAATGTTTAATCTAAACCTGCCCTCTTCCAGTTTGAAGCCATTCCCCCTCGTCCTGTCACTACATGTCCTTGTAAAAAGTAAAAAATAATGCTCTACCTATCAGTGTCAAAAGAAATACTTAACAAGTGTGGTCCTTCATTGACTGATGATAATCAGGATTGAGAGCTGTGCTGCCTTCTCCATTGGCTTGGGATGTGGCTGCCCAGAAGAGAAGAGCTTTGCCAGCATGGCTCGTTGGAAGGAGCAGGAGGAGAGACAGGGCTCTGGAGAGAGAAAAAGGGAGTTGAGAAGGCTGTGCCATTGGCTGGGTGACACAAAGAAGCCCTCCAGACCCCTGCAGACTGACCCAAGACCCGAGGTTATGCTTGGGAACCTTTGCTGTGCTTGGTATGGGTGGCATCCAAACTGTACGCACTGAAGTGCCTGGTGAACTGGCAGAGGTCACACTCTTTATAAAGACAGAGTCTGCTATTGTCTGAAGGTCCAACAATGAAGAGATAACCTGCTCTTCCCACTGTCGACATTTCAGAATTAAAATACTTCCACTTTTGGCAGGGCTGTTCAGATTTTTGAATTTTTGGCTGGAAAAGAAAAAAAATCTTTGGAAATGCTGAGATTAAAAAGAAATATTCTGTGGCCAGAGTCTGTTGTTCTGGCCAGCTCTGCAGAACGATGGTGCTTAGACCATTTTGATCTAACGATTGTGAATCTGACCCTGAATCACTTTATTTTGAAGTACGTTTTTTACTATTTTACTTGCCCTGTGTTACATTTGTGGGGAGATTGCAGCTAAGGCAGGAGAATTCACTGTGCTTACCGCAATGGGTGTGTGTAGTCACACTTCTGAGAAGGCTCTGAAAGGGAAGAAGAAAGGAATTAAACACATTTTCCATGTGGTGGTAACCGAGGCGCAGTAACAGGTGTGCTGAAATTAAGCCTCTTAGAGCAGCTCCGCAAAAAATCTGTGGCAAGCCTGAAAATGACACTCCTTTCTCCTGACACCCTGGCCAGTGTCGCAATGTTGATATTCTTTTCCACATACCAGTTTAGTTAAACGAAAACTGTGGGTGTTGATAGGGAAACATGCTTTTTTGTTGGGGTTTGTTTTTTTTTTTTGCATTTTCCCTTCAAGATACTGTAGTTCACCCATCTGTAGTGTTACACAGTTTGCTCTGTCTTGTGGAAAAGAACACTGAGTACTAATGATATTTGAAAAGGTCTTTAGTTCTTTTTCATTCCCACTACTGCTCTTACAGCAGAAGCTGAAGTTTCTGGAGTCTTCTGACCGCTGTAGGAAAAGAAATTCTTGGTTGTCCTGCATCTGAAAAAATAGGATTTTTCTAGTGAACTCCTGTGGAAGACTGTGTGCCATACAATATTAATCTTATGAAGAGGCAGGACCATTTAAATGTAGTATTACGCATTTTTGAGTTTCTTAGGATAAAACTGTGAAACTGCATTCCATCCCCTAAGGATGATGCCATGTCTTTGTCTGGGTAACCCCAAGCATCCAAGAGACAGCGAAATGGATCAGCGTCGAAGGTAGAGCGATCAGTTCGCAGGTAGCCATCCCCCATTCCAGTAAAACAGAGGAGCTCTGAAGTGGTTTGAAGATTTGTAATGACCAATGTTATGGAGGAGTGTGCAGTAAGGGAGACAGTAATTCTTTTCAAAAGTTACCAAAGCCCAGGACTGAAGTTCTGTTTCTCTCTGTTTTAACTGAAGTTACTGGGTATAGGTTTGCGTTGATTTGTAGCCAGTCATTTTTCATGCTTTGATTTCATCCTTTAGGGGTGATCTCTTAAATATTTTTTTTCCATCACCTGGTGCTTAACTAAAGAAGATTTACTTTTTTTCAGAGGCATAACATATACTTGAGAAATTTGCTTTTCCAGGGAGATGAATAGACTATGGTGATGTTATATATTTGAGCAAACTGAAGGTCAGCTGTAAAAAATTAACTGTGCAAAAGAAGAGTCTAGTCCTGCTTTTTTTTCATATCCAGCTACAGACTATTCACTTTATGCACTAGGAAGGTACTCATTTATAATGCTTTCCTTTTGCATTGCTGTTCAACCTGTATCACTTTTAAGTTGTTCTTTGACATTTTCTCGTACTACTTTGCGAACGCTAGGCATTAATAATGACTAAAATAACGATTCTGAGTAACATCTATAGCATTCAAAGATGATGATTTCTTTTTTTTTTTTCCTTAGGCTCAAAGAATTTGTGATTTACAGCAACATTATTTTGCACATTGGTAGTTTGGAAATAGTTGTTCAGAAAGGAGTTAACTAAATAAAAAAAAAAAAGATAAAAGATAGTATGATTAGAGCAAAACAAAACCTAAGCAAATAAATGAATAGTCTTAAGAGCTATTTTGTTGCTTCATTTTTGAAAGACAGGCGCTTAACCTGTTAAATTTATCAGTGGTGAGAAAATGAATCTAACTGACCTAATTTCTCTGCCTAATGAGGGATTCATTGTTATACAAGTGGATCTTTCCCTCTTTTTGTTTTACCCGTGCCTTTAAATCATGACTGGTTATAGACCAGTGTGCACAGGTGGAACTTGTGTGTATTCTTGTAAATGTGTGGCACACCATATATGTGCAATAAAAGCTTTATTTTCATTTCCATCACTTCAGGGTTTTGTTTTACTTCTTTGACTTGGCTCCTCCTGTGTCACCCATAACAGATGAAAAACCAACTTTTAATGACTTTATTTGTGTATAAAAGTTAGTGTAGTGTATATATGGTGGATGCTAATCCAAAATATCTCAACTGGATGTCCATTTTCTATTACAAGTGATGACGTCTGGTTTTTGACCTGCAAAGTCCATAACCCTGATTTCTGCGGGTATGCAGACCTCGGCTTTCCACACATTTCTTGAAACAGTGGAAGACTATTCCTTCCAGATAAAATACATCTGTCCACCCAACCAAATGGAAATCTCCGCCTTTCAAACCCTGTGAAGATACTGCTTTTACAGCACATCATTTGTGCATCTGAGTGCATGGCACTTTAAAGCTTGATTTGCCACTGCACAGGCAGAAAAGGAATATGCAGTAAAATCATACAAAGAAGAACAATTCTGCAGCAACTGAACTCCTCTGTTTTTTTCTCACGTTCTTTTAGCTGGAATCTGATGTTTTTGTGAGCTTGTGTCGGTGTGCTATTTAGAGAGGAAAGAGATTTTTCTTTCACCTATTTGAATTGTGTACTATTTGTTCTGAATTTTAGGTTAAAAGGTTAAGAAATCCAATTTTAGTTTCTGTGAGAAATTTTCTCACAAAATGTTCACACTTTAGCATTTAATGTCTCTTATGTGTTTGTTTTATGAACGTTTTTGCGTAATCCAACTTCTGAATTAAGAAACAAAAACCAACTGCTTGGGTACCCTGAGCTTCAGCGCCCTTTTCTTTATGCAGAAGAGAGGGTGAAGGGTAAAAAATCATCACAAATGATGAACAGTATTGAACAAAACCTATAAGCATTACTGTGGAAATAAGCCATTATTCACAAATATGTGCTGTATTAATTTTTTCAAGAAGATGTGGATCTTGGGTCTTGGATCTTTCAGGTGAAAGTGCAGTTCTTTTAGATGTTATCTTGTTTATGCACGAGGACATGGTGGTGAATCGGTCAGTGTTTTTCCCGAGTGGCACTGAGCCGCGTGGTCCTCCGTTCCTTGAAGCGAAGGGATGGAGTTGCGTGTTAACATCTCAATGGTCTTCTGCACGTACAATTCTAGTGTGACCCAACAGTGTTGCCAGACGGTGTTCGCTTTCTTCTGTCTCTTCACACGTATCTCCTTGTTATTTTTAGTTCCTGATCTTCTGTCTCTGTAGGTAATTAAACTTTTGAAGTCAGTTTGTACTCAGTTTTTTCATGCAATCCATTCTTAAACTACATGCCTGTATTAACCACGGGTTTTATGATACCACTTATGCCTCTGTCCTTCTGTACGGATTGTTACAAATCTTTTCTGAAGGTAAAATATAGAGGCAAAATAAGTTAAGCAATTCGTTTACCATCGGAGAAGTATCAAAAGCAGATTTTGAATCATTTTGCACTGTTTGGGTTACTTAAACCCTGGTACCTGTCTGAATGCTGGCATCTGGCATATTTTAATTTGTTGCAAAACTTTGAATTGTTTTTAACTCGCCTGCTGCACAGAGGTGAAGACTGTCAACCTACATGATAGGCAAGGCTGCTTTAGCTGTGGCTGTGTCAGAAACTTATTCTCTGGAAATTACATTTATCTCCTAGATAAGCTTCTGTCTCATCTTGCTATGGATTTGCAGGTTAATAGATATCCTAATCTAATCATAGTAATTATTCTGCACAACCAAATGATGAATCTCTCCATTTATAATGTTCTACAACTGTTCCTATAACTTGTGATTGCCTTTTAGAGTTGTTTTGTTTTAAACAAAAACGAAGGAAACAAACAAAAAACAGGCTGTTCACATTAAAAGGGCATTGCCCACAAGGTCAAACACGGGCGTCCAGTTTTGCTTAGAAATAAGCTTTACTAAACTTTTTAGCGTGGAACTGAAATAAAATAAAAAAATATATAACTATGTCTTTGTGTGGGATTAACCTTCCCCGTCGGAGCTGCGGCTGTCCCCGTGGCCCGGGACTGCTGTCTGCCGCGGCGCTCTCCCCGTCCTTCCCCGGCAGAGGGTTGGGTCGAGTTGTTCTCCTGTTGATCATTTTGTGTTCGGAGGCCTTTCCCACTCCCCTCAATTTTGTCGTGCCGCTGAATGGGACTATGGTAATGCCTGGGCTTTGTGGCTCTCGCATTGTCTTCCTGACTAACGGATAGAAATGTCAGGCATAGAGAACCAGCCCCGCACGGTGACCCCTATGGCATCCCCCTTCCCTTGATTGACGTCCGGGCAGCTGCTGGGAGAAGCCCCCACCATTCAGAGGTTGGTGTCCTTGCTGAGCCGGTCCCCCGGTGTCAATCCCCTTAGCCCCATCGCCATGTGTTGGGGACGGTGGCCTTTCAGCGCTAGATTAAACATTCTGCACCTGCCGCTGGTGCGGCGCTCCCCCCTTCCCTCCGCAACCACGGCACCTCCAGGACCTCGTGGGGCGGCCGCCGTCCCGCCACAAAGGCGGCTTTTGTCCCGACGGGGGTCCCAAAATGCTTTGTACCACTACTCTCTTCATTTGTTTGTTTGTTTGTTTGTATAAACCCAGCTAAGCCTGAGCCGGAGTAATTTTTATTTATTTTATCATATTCTTTTTTTTTTTACAAATGTTGGGTTTTGTTGCTTTGCTTAGAAAATTAAACAGCAGCACCAAGTTAGTGTTAAAATAGATATGGATAAAACCATATCTATTTATTATTATCATTATTTTTGTACCAAAAAAAAAAAACCAACCAAAAAACACCAGAAAAACTCCTAGAAGTAAAAAGGGTGAGGAGGAGGACTGTGTGCATTGCTCAGATTCTTGCCGTGCCGAAACAATTTTGTTGCAGTCTGAGGAATTACAAACCTTACTTATCAGGCGAGGGTCAAAATCATATTATTATTTCTTGATCTAGTTCTGATATTTTCACCTTGCAACTGTGTTTTGAACATTTATCTTCCTTCACATCTTAAAACTTGAGCTGTTATGATGTAGAATTTCTAGAAGGAGCTAGAAATATCCTCAGGGCCCTGCCTTTTCTGCAGCTTTCCCCTTCCAACCCATAGCCAGAACAGAGCACTCAGCGCTGGGGAAAAGCTCAAGAGGGAACTTTGAAAACTCTTCTCAAAAGTGGAAGGGCGTTGGGAGCAATGCTCTTAGTGTGCTCTTCATCACACAGGTCTCGGTGTGGCCGACGTGACTGTGGGGATGACAGTGATACTTCATCGTAAATTGCATATCTGGCCCGAGCATTTTCTGATTTTTGCATACTGGTGATAATGTTTCCAGTTGTTGTAACTTATATTGCGTATCTGCAATTCATTGTAGAAAATTAACCACAATATGGTGCTCTTCCATTTTCACTGTGAACTATTAAGTGTTCTTTATTTTAAAAATCTCATCCTGGTTGGAAAGGTGGAAATTTGTACATAGTCATTTGCCACATATTAGCACACCTCTGCAGTACAACTATTTGTGTGTGTGTATGTATGTTTAAGGTAAATAAATATATTTTAGAATATCCACCTGGTTAACAAGTGAAAATTTTAGCTCAGAAGGGTTGAAAGATTAATTTTATTGGTAGATTTTTTTTTTAGCGGAATAGGTGATTGCCATAATGTTAATTTTAGTTTGCACTGCAAATGTCTTTGGCATCTCTTCAGCAAATATTGGAAAGACTACCTTTGTTTTTCACTTGAGTTTAATATCTTTAATATAAAAATGGTTTATTACAGCATTCTATGCAAGCTAAATTTTATTTCAGTGTAGTATCTCAGCTTTTCTTGACAAAAGAATGGCAGGCTGGCCTTCACAGGGTAGATGTTAATCCCTCTGAAATCTCCAGAAAAGTCTTGTTATGAAAAGACGAAAGGACATATATCCATTCTTTTATATGACTTACGGTTTTGTGTGTATTTTTCATGGGTATATGAGGAATAGCTTTTGACATTGGTCTCCTGATTGCCTGCTACTATTTTGAGAATCAGATACCAGGAAAATATTAGAAAATGTGGGGAGTCTTTATTACGTCCCAGAAAACGTAAGTTCCATTCAGGTGAATAGAACTTTTCTTTTATTAGGAGAGCTTTCAAGAATGTCTCATCTGTTTCAAAACAGGTCAGATGAGAAATTTACAATTTAGAAGTTAGTTAAAGGCTATATGTGGGTAACTTTTCAGGTGGATACTTCAGAATTTCGTTACGGTGATACATATACAGGTATATATTAGATCAATGAAAAGGTTGCTCTGAAAATAATGGGTTCTTACAACGTTCTAAACTTATTTTGGAAAAGCAAATGGCATTGAGAGGCCACATCTTGAGTGCGTCAGCAGTTGTTGATTCAGGTACAGTCACGTTATAAGTAACTCTCTTTGCTGGCTGCTAGTCATGGAAAATGTGGAGATTCCCACTTTGACCACCCTGTGCTGCTCGTTGTCACCATTCAGAGTGGTTCTTTTGGCAAGACTGGACCGTTGTTTATCAAATTCCATTCTTTAATAGTTGGCAGGCAGTCACTTCGTTATCTGTTCTGTATGATTGCACTTCGTAACTGCAGTTATTTGTAGAGAGATGTATGGATTGTGTATGTGAAACACAATGGAGTTGGTTTGCTTGGTATTACTTTCAGCAGAGCCAAACAGCTGAAAAGTTCAGCAAAATTTGTCAGAAAGTCAAATGGACAAAAGGCCTTTTACAAAAGGTGCCATTTGCGTTTGGTTACAGTTCAGAGGAGAGTCTCACCTTTAACATCCCTTTTTAACGTTTTGTGGTTTGTGTTCAAGTAAGTATTTTGCTTTTGAAACTATGAACTCCAAGCTGTCTTAGACCTTCAGCAAAATTCAGGAGTTTGTTTTCACATTTTTATCTTGTTATGGCTCTAACCTAAAACATTCATTAAAAATACAGGTGTTAGTTGTCTTTTTTTCTTTCCTTGGACTATGAATGTTACATTGCCATCCCATCATCAAGTTCCTTGCTTTTTTATTTTGAGCTGAGATTATTTCTAGTAATTATAAAAGATTGGGTTTTTTTTAAAAAAATCAGGAGGAGTTTAGGTTTGTAATCTCTATAAACACCTAAGAACACTTTTAGATCCAATAGCTTATAATAATGTGAAGTGTAGCTATCACTCTTACAAATCTCCAACCGGACTAGAGGGGTTGTTAAAATAAAATGTACCATATTCCTTTAAGTTCTATTTAGTACAGGGCTTTGTCATTCAATTTTTGTATTCTGTATAGGTGACAAGCTAGATCAGCAGTTGCCGTCCTTTGCATTTCACTCACTTGGTGCTGTATGCTTCTATGGCTTAAAAATTACAGCAAAAATTGCGGCTCTGTTCTGTTCCCGGACACCAATTGCTGATTTTACAGCCGATTTACTGTGCAAAAATGGTTCACCTCTTAGATACAGAAATCCTGAATCGTAGACGGTGTCTGCCCAAAGCCAGAGTTTAGTTATGCTGATATGCAAAAATCCCCAAACCGCAAGCCAAATATTGTTAAATAAGTGCTGGAATCAGCAGCCGTTTTCATAGAAGAACGCTGCTCAGTGTGAATAAAGAAGTTACATTTTGTTTAAAGTCCACGTAAACAAAGACTGTTAAGTATATTATATGATTAGAAGCTTCATTCTTAAATCCTAAAAAGTCTGTTTTCTTTTGCTGCTGCTGTTTGTGATAAATTCCAAACTGAATTTAAAGAATATTTCAGTGCAGCTTGTTCAAGAAAATGAAAAGATCAAATCTGGCACTGTGATTTTGTAGGAGTTTGGGTAAGGCACGGAGCAGAGGTGAAGGAGGACCCAAAACCAAGTACCAAAACTCCTCTTTTGTTCCTCTCTCTGCTATTAGTCTGTTATTTACTGGATGGTTAGTTATGTGGTAAATCTAATACTGATTGTATGTAAAAAGATTTTGCATAAAACGTACGAGAAGTATATGCTAGCAATTTTGAAAGTTATTACGGAAATCTTATGAGAAAAATACCTGCATAAACTTTGCACTAAGGAGATGTCCTAAATGATGACCAAGGGATTCCACAGGAAATTAAAAGAAGCAATTTAGTAACATATTTCTGCTCTGACGGGCATGAATGTTCTCGATGTTCTCACTTTTGGAGAGAAGTGGTGGATGTAAGTTAGAGGAAAAGAAAAAAAAAGCTCATTCCAGGACCTCGGCTTAACGGTTAACTAATAAGGACATTGTGCTCAGAATTGTGTAGTATGCTGAGGCTTCAGGTTGACTATGAATATGATGTATGACATACATGAACAATGATGTTATAATCACACATCATATTCATATATCTTTATCCAGACACCTGTGGAAGGAGGAAGGAGAACTAGCTTGTTGTTAGTAAATTGAAACCCCTTTGTTAAAGCAAAGTGCATTAAATAACAAAGAAAGGAAAAATAAATCTACAAGAGCAAAGTATTTTTCATTGGCCATTCCAAGGACAAGAAAGAGATGGGAGAAACCAGCTTTTCTCTAGGGCAATGAATGAAGGATTAAATCCGCATCTTAAATACAGTTAAAAGCCAAGTCTTTACGCTATTTTAAGGAAACCCTGCAAACAAGAGGATGTGCCTATAGCTGATTGCAATAATTAGGCCTTTTCTTACCCGATTTGATAGGGCAATAAATGAACAAATAAGGAGAATCAACTAGGTGATACTTGGAAATTCTGTTGTGAAGGAGCAGAAAAAAACTGAGGAAGTTAGGAAAATCTAGAGGAAAAAATAACAAGTTGTTATCAGTGAACGTTTTAATACTAAATCCTAGATCTGACCAGCATCTAATTCCTGTATTTAGTGGGAATGTACCGTGCCACAGGAACACTCCGGAGACGGCACTTTAGGCACGGGTCCAGACCATGACTGGTGTATACGGCTAGATGGAAACAGTACAGAAAGTGTAGTCTGGGAGAGAAAATCTAGACCTGCCAAGGAATCTGAAGATCAGAATGAAGTGGTCTGTAGGTTGCCAAGTGCAGATGGATGCTCCTCTGCCCGTGGTTGGAGCTGGTGGCCACCACATGGCTTCCAGAGGGCCTGAACAGGTCAGCCTGGGTCAGAGCGTTTGGTCTCCTCTCTGCAGATGAGCCTTTGGAGGTGTCCTTTCCGTGGTAGCCCAACCTGTGGTTGCGTTCTGCCAGAGGTTGGGTTCGGAGGCCAAGGAATCAAACACAACGCTACGGTTGCATATTTTATGTTCCAAGTTGACTCCAAGTCTGCATATGGGATGATACTTGGAAGTTAATTGAGCAACTCCACCAGAAGACACGGGGAAAGGAGAAGAGAAAAAGGGGGAAAAAAAAAAAAAGATGACTAGTTAACCTTTAAATCAACACTCATGCAGTGTTTTGAGATGACTTTGGATGTCTGCCGCACAACAGATTGTGCAATGGAAGAGTGAGAGCAGTTATTGATGCTTCTGGAAAAGAATCCCTTTTTTTTTTGCAGGTTGAAACACGATTGTTAGAATCAGCGTGGGTTATTTTGTGAGGCTGCGGAGTGGCGGTTTGATTATTTGGAAATATCAGGGGATTTTCCTCTTAATTAAATTACGAGATTTAATGGGTAATGGGTAACGCTAATGATTAGAAATTGCGTTCATTCTTCTGAAGGGCTCTGAGTTTGTTAAGCAAAATCCAGTGACTGCAAGACTTTGCTGATAATACAATGATGTCATAATTAGTGATGGATAGCTTAAGACAAGTATCGAATAACAAATATGAAAGAGAAATGTGTTTTTCATTTGCACGTAAGGGAATAACATCATTTCCAAATTATGCCTTTTTTTTTTTAAATAGCATTGCATCCTTTTACAAAAAATAAGAATTGTGACATTAATTTAAGAAAGTTGAGGTAGCAAACTTTGAAAAGATTGCATTTCCTCCTGCCAAAAAAAAAGTTCCCAATTTTATCATTCAAATCATATATTCTTCAAACCTCTGTAAAGCTTATTTTATCTGGATGCTTTTTTCCCCAGTCTGTCACTGTCTGTTGACTTTAGTATTTCCCCTCACCTGGTTTCTGTCTTTTATTGTCTCTCAACTTGATGGTTTTGCCCTCACCTGGTCTGGGAGAGAGATGTGTGGCTGATCTCAGGAGGTGGGTTGTGTATGGGGTCCTGGCGCCGGACGGGCGCTCAGGGAAGGAGTTTTCTAAGAACACGGTTACAAAGGATGACTCTCTTATAATGTTGTCAGAAGTAGCAGTGTTGTGAAGGAAATAAAGATGTTTTTATCCTTTAAGTGTCAGCATTTAGTGTCAGTTTATATCTTCTTTTTATGTTTTTTCCTCTTTTTTTTTTAAAGTAGGTGAGAACACAGTTACTACATCTCCCGGTCCTGCTCTCCGGGTTTAGGGATTATTTGTGTCGAGCCTCTTATCTTCTCATAGTTATTGTTTATGATGGTCATTTCTTGGTTCTGTTGAGACATTGTAATGAATTACATTAATTACTTTCCTTTACATCTTTGCATTGAGTGTGGTTGTGAGTCTGGGCATTTCTCAGGAGGAGCAGTTTTTAGAGAATGAAGGATAAGGTACCGATGCTTGGACTATGCCCTGCCTGTTCATGCAACAGTACATTTCTTTCAGCATTTTCGTATTCTCTGTCAGTAATGGAGAAGCTGCAGGTTTTGCCTTCACAGTTGGTGGAGATCCACAGCCACAAGACACCTGTATGTCTGAAGAGGGCAGCTGGGACTTCTCTGTGGGAGCACGTTAAAAAATGGTGCAAAGCATTTGACATTGAAATTAATTGAGTTACTTTGACATTGACATTTGAAATTAAGGCTGTTAAATAATACTTTTCTCCCAGGTGGAGAGAAGTTTCCTCCAAGAGAAGTTCCAAGAGAAGTTCTCTTTACCTTGATATTATCTCTTTAAGAAGCACCTCTTTGCCCGTCTTCTCCCCTCTCCACCCACCCTGAAGGTTGCCATCCCTTTGAGCCCATTCAAACTGATGGTGAGTTGTGCTCATGGAGCAAAATCAGCGGCCCGGGTTAAAACTCGAAAGCATCCATCAGCTGAAAATGGTGCAAAGGCAGAAACTTGTCTCCAAGTGTCCTGTTCAGCAGAGCTGACAGCTGGGACGAATGTCTGGCCTCAAAAGTGGATTACAGAGCTGAAAGCCTGAACACCAAACAGCCTCTTGAAATTTTATCAGGTCATTAATATCAGTTAAGTTCCATAGTTAAAATTTTGCAGTGGATTTTAAAGTTACACAGCTCAGCTCCAGAAAATTCTGCATGAAATCCCATGCTGGTCTGATTCAATTTTATATAACAAGCAGCTTAACTTCATGAAGTCACTCTCTTTTGAATTATAAGTAGCAGGGTAGTACTTTCATTTAAAATCTCAGTTTTATCAGGTTGCAACTTCACTGCTAGTATTTTATTATGTATAAAAGTTCAGTGACATTTTTGACAAAGCGTATTTTCAATTGCTTCAGTTCTCTTTTGTGAGAACAAGTACAGTAATATTTGTCCTAGTTTTGGGTACTTCTCACTATTCGTTTAATAGAGAAAAATAATTACAAAATGTCTGGTGTGGAAAACGAAATTCCAGAGATGCTTACATGGGGTAAAAGCTGCTCTTTAAAATAGTTGTAATATTTATGAAGTTATTTTTATGAATATTTTATAGCTGTTAGTTTAAGGAACTGGATCGCCATCGATGCTGTTTGTACTGTTCCTGATGTTGTCCATGCAGATGCACCACTTAATATTTAACGTGCACAATAAAGGAATGATCCCAGAAACCTGCACCGCCAAGGGACACTACGGGAGGTATCCACACTGTCCTGGGAAGGTTTATGTGGGACAGCAGAATCACGTTTCTGCTTGCACTAAATCCACAGCTTGCGATGGCAGAGGACTCTCTGGCAATGCCGTCTTCTCTCTCGGGCGCTTGTGCCACGTTGGATGACGTGGTACCTGCAGTGTGGAGGCTCAGGCAAGGGCAAAGAAGTGGACAGGAGACCGTGGCCAGCAACAGGGAAGCCAGGCTGGGACTGCGGTGGCCAGAAGTTGTCTCTGTTTTGGCCTCTGCATGGCCACTGTCGTGGAGAGAGAGGATCTTTCAGAGGCACTTCAGAGCTGTGACCCCATATCGGGGGCTCTGAGTCACCTCCTGGAGATGCACTGCTCCCTTCGTTGGCTATAAAGGGAACAGAGTGCTGGGCTTCCCCAGGGACCACTCGTGGTAACCGTCTTATAACAGAGACAAAGGATTGGATGATTGTGAAGATGGAATTGTCTTAATTATGCCCCTGTGTGGTCGTTCTAGATCCAAAAAAAGCAATTAGAAGTCTTGCACAGCTCTCTTCCTGACTGTAGGTGATGTTAAGATGAGAGGTTTTCAATCTCCATCAATACACACCTCACTGAGGGCAAACTTTCATCTACTAAATGTTTGGAACCCATCTTATGTGTCTGGATTTTTTGCTGTGCACATTTCCTCTTTTTTCTTTAACATGCACTATGTAATTATTATAGATGTTGTAATAAGTATGAAAGTAACTATAAAAACTAAAAAACAACCTCAAACCCCTGTAAAAAAACTAAAAACCATAGAATCATAGAATGATCTGGGTTGGAAGGGACCTTAAAGACCATCTTATTCCACCACCCTGCCCTGGACAGGGACACCTTGCGCTAGACTGGGTTGCTCAAAGCAAAAAAAGGAACTAAACCAAAAACCTAAAAATAAGTTAAGTGTATCTCTGTCCAGAAAATAGGTGTGCAGTTTGTAAATGGGTTTACTTCCTAAGATCATAGAATCACAGAATGGTTTGGGTTGGAAGGGACCTTGAAGACCATCTCATTCCACCCCCTGCCCTGGGCAGGGACACCTCCCACCAGCCCAGGTTGCCCCAAGCCCCGTCCAACCTGGCCTTGAACACCTCCAGGGATGGGGCAGCCACAGCTTCTCGGGGCAACCTGCCCCAGGGGATCACTGCCCTCACAGGGAAGAATTTCTTCTGAATATCTAACCTAAATCTCCCCTCTTTCAGTTTGAATCCATTCCCCCTCGTCCTATCAGTACGTGCCTTTGTAAAAAGATGCCAAAGCCCATTTAGATACATCAGCAACTTTACACGTACCTGTTTCTCGTTGGGAAATCACCTGCAGTATTACTGCTTCGCATGTTTTGAGATACACGGTGAAGTCAATGCATGACAGGCCAGGTCAAAGCAAACACCGCACAATACATATGTGAATTTTGGGGAAATAATGTAAAAGATCAGAAGAATGTGTGTTGGCTGCATACATAGACCTGCTTACTGGATGCCTGCGTTATTTGATTGCATAATGTTGTTATTTGAAGTGATTTGTATACGTAACACGGGCATATGACGGAATTTTGTTGTAATCGGTGGGGATATGAATAAGGCAAAGTGACCTGGCTGTCAGGCTGCAGCAACGGGTGGCATCAAGGTGAGCAAAACTGGGACGGTATCGTAGGGGAACTTGGAAGAAAAGAGTCAGAAGATGGGAAGCTGTGGAATGTGGAACCTTCAAGGCAAGAGTGAATTGGCTGAGGTTGATTTATGTGGCAAGAGAGAGGTGGGAAAAGGGTATTTTGGATTGATGGGATGGCCAAAACCAGGAGGTTGTAGATAGGCAAAGCAAAAAGAGTCCATCTTTCAGTGGATGGATAAAAGGAGTGAACACATTGGCATGATATTCTGAGGCTGATGTTGCAGATTTGGTGACCAAAACTTTGTGCTTTAAGAGTGCATTAACTAATGTAAATAAACTGGTCATGGTAATGCTGACACCAGCGTATTGATGAAGCCAAAACTAAGGTGGACATTATTTCATAAGCTAGGCTTTATTGCTAGGATCTGGACAAGAAATTACTGGAGTATGGATTAGAGGAAGTGTTTTTCACTGTATAACTTCAGAAGTTTGGGTCTAAACTTGTCTCTGGAAACACCTTTTGATTTGGGAAGAACTTAGGTTTTTCAGTTTAGATGCTATAACATGGACCTTTGGTAGATGCACAAAGTTTTAACAGAGCAGTCATGAATACCAGTATTGTGTGATGGTCAAGGAAGGCAGAGGTGTTTGTCATCATCAGTGTTGAGTGCAGTAGTAACGTGGGAATGAATGAGGCTGGGTGGTGATGGGAGAGGATGATGAAGGTAGACCTAATGGAATAGTGAGACACTGCAGAAGTGAGGATTATCACCCAGAACGGGGAGGTAAAGGTGGCTGCTAGGGAAGTGAAAGGAGAGCCATGAGAGTAGCATCTGATTTCATTTAACTGTCACGCACAGCAGAAGTACAGACAGGGCCTGAGATTTGGCATGACAATATGTTAATTGAATAACTGGAGTGAGAACAGTTTCAGTGGAGGAATAGAAGCCAGACAGTAAAGTGATCAAAAAGAGCACTCAGAAAAAGAGATGCAGGACTAGAATCAGTTCCATATTCAACATGTCTGATATGTAACAGCAGGACTGAGATGAGCCAGTAGGACGTTTTGGTTGGAGGGGGATGAGTGGTTATTTAAATGTGTTGCAGAGGTGAAATGCCATGGAAAAAAAACATCGACACTTTTCTGTAAAAGAAGGCACTAAGTACTTTGGTCTTTTTGTCATCCCTATTCATGGCTTTCCCTCCAGACTGACTTGCAGACCAGTTCTTGGCTTGATCTTAAACTCTGGTTGTACTTCTAGAGCCTTTTATGCCTCTTTCTTCCGTTTCTTTGTTTGCCTTGGTCATTCTCATTTTGCCTTGTTTAGTGATGCTTCCTCTGTTGATCTCACAGCACAAATTTGGGTGTTGATTTTCTTGGAGGGAAGACTTCCGGTGTGTTTCTATGGCACTGCATACAGAGCAGCATTGAATCTGGCGGGTCTTCCTGAGTGTTGCTGAAACGTCCATATTAAATAGCAATTAAGAAGTGCTATTTGCTCTCTCTGTGGTGTGTGCATCGTTCTGTGGGAGAGCGCTGGAACAACACAGCCCAGGGGAATTTGCGGCAGAATTTGGGAGAGATCTGTATATTTATTTACGTTCTCTCTGTCCTGGCTGTGAGATGACCCTTGCTTCTGTTTATCCTTCCCTCCACGGTGATTGAACGCCCTTATCTCGCTGGTGCCTGGCCGTGATTGCAGGCTGTGCTGCGCTGGATTTGCTTTCCAACGCCGAGGCGAACCCGCCTGAGCTTTGCAGGAGGTTCCATGCTGGAGTATGTGGGCACTTCACGTGCCATCTCCTTCCCTCCGTTCCTGGCCTGGGAGAATACTTTTGCACCTCCTGTACCCCAGACGTGGCAGGGTATTGAATAAAGCCTTGCAGACTCCTCTGGAATCAGAGCGAGCGGTGAACCCTTCTGCTGCCTCGAAAACAGTCTTTCATACGGAGCCAACCAGGGTTGGGGGAGTTTAATGTGTGGGGACACCTTTGCACCAGCTTGCAAATAGCCACAGCGTGTTTTGTACCTGTGCACAAAAGTTCTGTCTTCAGCAGATAAGCTTTTTTCTGAGCTTGGAGAATTTCATCAGTTGGGTGCTTTTATACCAAGACACTCCAATGCATCATAGGTGAAAAGATCCACTTCTACTGTGGAGTTTAAAACAAAAATGTAAACTTAAAATGTGTTGGGTTTGTTGGTTGTTTTTTTTTTTTCCTTTTTTTCATTTGAAGGCCATGGTAAAAAAAACAATCTGGTAACAGTGTAAGTGAAACTTTGAGGTTATGCCTTCTATTGAATTGAGATTTCTTGTGTTAATCTAGGCTTGTTTTTTTCCCAAAGTCTGAATTCCAAATATGTTTTAATGATAGTAAGTGTGAAAATCTGCAAAGAAGATTTAAAAGTAAAGGGCGCTTTCAAAAAAACAAAATGAAAATCCATTCAGAAACTTCTAATTTAAGCAAGTTTCAATGTGGGATGTGCGTACACTCAGAAATTCAGCTTTGCACTCTAAACATTGTTTTTGAGCAGGAAAATTTTGAGCAGGAAAAACAGAGTAAGTATCTCAATTGATAATTTTGCTGCTTAGCACCAAGCAGCAGAGTAAATTAAAATTCTCCTCACTGTGTGCCTTGGAGCCCATTCCACCTGACTCATCAAATGAAAAATTCATCAATTAATCCTCTGACAATAACGATATATACACAAAAATCAATCCAGGATTGATTTTTTGAGCCCAAACATGAAAACCAACCCCCAGCTTGCACATAATGTGAAATTTCTCTTCATTTCAACCTTATTATTGAGTATAAAAGCTGAAGTGTTCATAGAATTATTTGTTCTAAGTCAACTACAAAGGTGGGATTGTTTGAGGAAGGGCGTGCGCGCCGTGGAGATGCTCTGAAGCGCTATCGGAGACGGCTAATAAAGTTGTCAGATGCGTGTAAGAGCACAGCTGATAGGAGTCCCCCCAGAAGGCAACCGGTGGAGAGAGACACTGATGGCGAGGATCTGACGGGAGACCACCCAGGGCAGCTCAGCGCCGGCCACGTACCGGGCAGGATCAAAGGGAGGGGAAAAGCAATGTAAAATAAACTAAACTGGGAAGCGGGAGTATGGAAAACCCTCTTTGGTGGGGGGAACCGCCGGCGCCGCAGCCGCGCGGGTGGATGGATGGCGAGGCCGAGTGCACCTTGCTTTGCGGGGGTCGCCACCGACTCTTGGCGGCAGCAAAGGAGAGGATAATTTGTGGGATCTCTCGCTTGTAAGCCATTGTGCTTTTTCAACGGAAAGGAAAATTGCAGCAGGTTGGCGTGCGTTGGGGTGGCTGGCACATTGCTGCCTCTTTCTTTGTCTACCTAATCCACCTCAGGGTGTGCAATGTATGTTGGAACGATGGGAGGCCTTCCCTAAAACGACAATATGTTAATCTGATGAGAAGGTAAAAACATCGGTTCGTATTTATACTAATGTTACATCGTTTGAGATCAGATTGATGCCGGGAGGTATTTTTGTACCGCATTATATATCAAAACGCGCAAGGTACACGGTAGAAATTCCAGATAAGAAAATCTCTCGAGATAAACACAGGTTGCTTTTTTATTTGAGGTACAAAAGAAAAGTAGCCTAGCTCCAGCAGTACGTATAAGCTTATGGCTTTAACTCCTCATCAGATTAATATTTTAAGCAACCTTACCTCCAGTGTAGGAAACACTGATAGCAACTTGTTGAATAAGTTCTTGCCTCTGAATGCAGCACGAAGAAGGAGATAAAAATCTCTCGAGTGAAAGAACTCATTTTTCGTTCTTTGTATCACCTCTGGCAGCGATTCACTGCTTCCTTCCCGTATATAAAAATAATATTCAGACTGTAAAGAAGAACCCAAATGATGTTAAGGAGTTGAAAATTGACAGGCTGCAGTGCGCAGACAATAATCAAATAGCAGATATATTAACTTTTGATGGGTCTTTGTGAAAGTGTGTATTCACGGTGCAGATCAACATTAACATATTTATCAAGTTCTAGATGCGTGAAAGGTGGAAACACACTTTAAGAGTGCTTGATTGATGTGTATTTCCTCAGTCGTAAAAATACAGAGAATTTTGGTGGGAACACAGACTGCGAGATGCTGTGTTGTTATTTTTACTTTCTTAGTTGAATGCGAAGACCACAGTCTTCAAAAGTTGTATGTGTGATAGGAACAAGGATGTTGTCATAACTGTTTGTCAGCATATTAAATATTCAGATGTATGTGATGAATTTGGCTCCGAAGAGAGTATCAGAACCTATATCTGTTACCATGTAATATTTCTTTTTAAAATATTACCGCAAAGTATGACTCATTGCAGGAGAGTTTTTGTTTGCTCTTTCAATTTACAGTTCTGTTAAGAGTCTTAAAGTGTAGACAGTTTCACAAATTATATTCATAGGTTTTGCTGTTGTCACATAATTAGAGACTGAAGGAAGTTAGGAAGGAAAATGGTAGTTGGTATAACTTACTTTTAGATATATTAAAGTTGAGTCTGCATTCTGGTCTTTTGTTTCAACTGTGCTTCATACATTTTTTTATATGTATAGATTTACATAATCGATCCCTGTGGGAAATGTACTGTTACCAGAGAGTGAGTAATAAAGAGTAACTTGAAGGTAGAGAGCATGTATATATTTCAGAATATGCTTCAATAATTTATTTTTATAATGTTTATTTGGATTTACCTTTGTGATTTATATCATTGGTAATGTATATTTTAAATTTTATTTGTGAATTCTTGTATGCCTTATTTCTAAATACGAGGCTAAAATGTACTATTACCATTTTGATAAAGCAGAACAATTTTTTGTAATGCAGGTTAACATTAATTTGGTAAAATAATAAAGTAATGCCTGTTATCTTTTGAGAGTCTATAGAATATTTTAATTTATGGATTATTTTAATAATTATAAATTATTTTAATGTTAGGGGATTTTACTTTGGGGTGTTTTTTTTTCTTCATATATAAATTTCCTCAGTAAATTAGGTTTATATCTTACGGTCAGCTACAGATAAACTGGCAAAATTGCTTGATAATTGTAGAGCCATTATTCGGGTGGTGATGCATTAGAATGGATTAACACGTTTTGAAGAAGAAGGGAAATTACGAAAAGTTTTCTTCTGTGAACAGGAACCTTATAGCTGCTGTATAGACTGGATATTTGCAGCAGATAATCTGTCCGCCATCCCCCCCATGCTAATTAATTACTGCTGCGGTTCGGGGGGACCCGTCGAGGAAGGGGGTGGGCAGAGGGCAGTGCCCGTTGGCAGCGGTGCCGGAGAGGAGATCTGCATCCCAGCCGACGCCGGAGAGCGGAGGAGAAGCATCGCCTTTGCGAGACCGTGTCCGGAGGCTGCCAGGGGTTCCCTCTCTTGGAGGGAGCGAGCTCGTCTTAAAACGCGTCGCTCAGACACAGAACATCTGCAGCAGTTCAGTGATTTATTTTTTTTTTCAGTGCTTTCGTTTTTCTAGATTCTGCCTTTAAAGCTAATTAGTCATAAATAAACACTGGGTGTGGTTTTTTTGGCCAGTGATGCATATATGTGCTTTTTATTATACACAACTTGAATTATAACTTAAATGACTGAAATAGATGAAGAATATACCTAGTCTGTTTTATTCAGGCACAGGTTTATGCTCTGTCATACGCAATTAGATCAGCATTTTCGGATGCATTTGGTAAGCTTAGACACCAAATTAAGGTATCTAAATGAAAATACATTACTTGCTGATGATTGCGCTGTGAAATCTCACAAACTTCAAAGAAAGAGCAGCAGATAGGAAAGCCATTGTACAGGAAAGCCATTTTTATGTATGTATCTGAAAATACATATAGGCATCATATATTAGGCAGATGGACTGGAGAACGCGGTTTGTTTTTGATCTAGTAGTATGTGTTTCTCAAAGCTAATAAGAAAATTGTGTAGCGTTTAACCAAAAGGAAAATGCTTTTCCTACAAGCGCTATCTGGATGAGTTGCTGTTGTTAAAATGCACTTTAAAATCTTGCTGCGCAGTTGAGCCGAGTCCTGCGCTCCAGCTGAAAGAAAGAGGGAGCGCTGCGTTGGTTTGAACGTTCACGTCGCGCTCCTGAGAAGGCACCGCCATGCGCTGCCGAGTCTCGTCCGCCGTGGTTGAGCATCCCCACCAGCCGCGGCAGGCACCGGCCGACCCGGCATTGCTGAACGGCCGCAGGGTTCCCGGAGAGTCGGCATTGTCTCTGCCGTGTTCCTCGTAGAGGGAGAACCACCATTTTTCTGTGTGAAACTTCTGTATGAGATGTAATGATGAAAACCGCTATTAGAACGTCAGTTATTGTGAAGGTGATGCCTAAATGCGTGTTTCGGAACTAATGGAAAATTAAGATCGTGCTTCACTTTTGTCGTACACTTGTACGTCTTGCAGAAGCGTGGCCTTAATATCTCAGCCACTTTGAATTCAGTTTGGCTGAGACTTGGGCTTTGTTTCAATATGCTTAAATTTCAGCATATGTTCAGCTGAATGAGAGCTTTGGTATACAGATGACAAGTCTAGATGTTACCATTTGCATCATTCCTTCCTCATTTAAAAAAAAATCAAAACATACATTACAGATGCTGAGTTTTGATTGACATTGAGGTGGGAATTTGGGGTTTGGGGCCATCCGCTTTCTTGTTTGGTGTGCATGCTTGTTTTGTTCAGGCTCTGAATGAAAGTTAAGGATTTATGCGGTGCCCTTCTGGGGTTTTGTTTTGTTTTGTTTTTTAAACAAATGGTACTGAGACTATTCGTACTCTCCTATCTTTGTATAATATTAGAAATCTTACTGTGCAAGGTTTCATGCAAAAATGGGCCTTCCTAAAGGGATGAAAAGGCTGTAGCCGAATCTCCCGAATTTGTTTTCTGTATCGCTCTTTTTCATACTAATATGCCATAGTTCCATTTGAATAATAAACTGGCATTCACGCAACAAACAGGATGGAAATTCAGAGGTTGGTATTTTGCAATAGCAGCAGTAGAATGGGGAGACACTGCAATCTGTCCTTTCCACTCTTCACTCTGTTATATGTTGGCTCTGCAGCTGATATGGCCCTGCTCCAGCTTTGGCTTTGCAGCTGATAAGGGTCTCTGAACAATGAATTATTTTAGAACTGTACTTTGCCATGTGAGCTGCATTACCTAGGTAAAATGCGGTGAGTTGTAGGAAAAGATAATTCCACATTCTGTGGCCAGTTGGAAATAATTTCCTTACGTTTGTGAGTCTTAGTCTTGTATCGTTTTGATGTGGCTTTTGTATTCTTTCTGAAATAGTTACTGCTGCATTTAAGGTTTACATCACGTAGTCGATAAGCTTTGCTGACATGGGCTTACTTTTAATAACATCTCTGCTTTATTAAAGAGATATGTGTCTCTTTACATGAAAAATATATCTTTTTTAAGAGATAAAGATGGTGGGATTTCTGACTAGACAAGCAGCAAGTATAACAGTTTTTATCTTATGTCACTTCTTAACTGCACATTAAGGTTTATCTCAGACTACAATAACAGTGTAGTTATAGGGATTTACCTTAAAGTTTATTAGTGGAATTTGAAATGTGTCTATTTTTGTGAAGGTGTAGGCCCGTAGAGGTCAAATTCATAACGGAGAGTTTGTATGTTTTGTAAAAAAAGTAAGAGAGAATACAGAGTTGGGTGTATATATCCAGCCACATAGTTTTTTCTCTGTGTGTAATACAGATGTATCCATATGTGTGTTATTAGAATTTATATTCTGTCATCGAAGCTATGATTTTTCACAAGTGCTAAGATCAGTTTTCTAACCCAGCATCAGGTTGGAGGTTGAGTAGAAGAGAAGAGAAAGGTTGGGGAGAAAACATTTGGCATTATCTCAACTGCAAAAACCACCCAGAGTGGGACATACTTTCAAAAAAAGTTGTATTCCTTTCCTTTTCTAAGGCAATTTCTATGCCAAAGTCTCGTTTTTGATCTGGGACTAAGTGGTACTTTTGCTATTGGATTTTTTTTGTGGCACTGAGGAGAATCTTTAGGAAACAAAGAAGGACAGTTGGTAGCAAAGGTGGTTGTAGAAGTGGCAAGGGTTACCATTTCCACCACTTCCAGGTGACTGGTTGCTGAGTGATTGTGCGTACAACATAATGACCTCCCCAGGGAGGTGCATGCCATAGCCAGGCTTTGAGGACCAGGGATTACGAAGGCTCATTTCTGATATAAATTAAGGGGTACCTACAGATATTTGCTCGAAAAGCAAGAACTCAACTGCCCTTGGCTGAAGTAGAGAACGTTACTGTCTTTCCAGGTGAATTGCTTCAGAAAAGCCACAGTACAGCAAAAGTCACCAGCTTTCTTCTTCCTCAGCAATGGCTGCGACACATATGCTCCCTGGAGAGATCTGGTGGGAAAAAGGCACAGCGTTCAAAGGCACCTTGCCCTATTTGTTTGACGTAGTATAGCGTTCATTATCCATTGTTACGCTATGTAAATCCACTTTTTACCCCTAATCCACCTCTCTTCCACGTTCCTCTTGAAGGACACTTCTCATGAGAGCTTTTTACAAGAGAAGTGGCCTTGTTGCTTTGTTTAAACTCTTCAGACGAGTTGCCATCATAATTCAGGGGAAGAAGTTTTCCAAAGGAAAAGCGCAGGTCTTCATTGTATCCTTGACATGAACTCAACAGATATCCCAACCCACTGAGATCACCACATTTGCCTTCACTGTTCCATATCCTCAGCTACTTCTTTGGTTTTGACTTAACTTCTGAATATTTCTAAGCCACATGAGGTACCTGGAGAGTTGCAGTAGGGTCCTGCTCATGTCGGTTGCCACCCTTCAGCACTGCCACATCGCTAGGAGTATTCACAAAAATGAGGATACTAATGGCAGCATGTACACTAACAAAGGGAATATTTGTCAGTCTGTCTATGTGTGGACTATTTACTCCACTCCTTTCCCTCTCAGCTTGAATTCCTTGTGAGCAAAGAAGTAATCTCTAACAGCATTTCAGATGAGAGTGCTCACAGGAACTTTGATCAGCTCCTGCCTGCCAAAAGGCAGTCTTTGCTACCTTCAGTTATTGACAAGGGCTTGAACCCAATATCAGTGGTGTATATGTGTCTGCAGCTGCTAGGTAAGTGTTGTGCATGTATGTGACATCATTTGTCAAACTTTGTGTGTGGCTTGATAGCTGATGTCTTCTGTACTCTTCATCCAAGCATTCCGTCAAAACAGTGATAGATCTTGTGAGTTCCTGGAGGTTTTGGGGAATGGTAGCTAAACACAGAAAACATATGAAAGCATTTTCCCTTCTTGACACTTGGCAGCCGAAGTTCATCTCTGAGATGAGCTCAGAGTTTTATCTGCATCAGTTAATTAACTTACCGGTATTCTTTCCAAAGCCACTTTCGTTGCTGACCTTGTTTGCGGAGTCTGGCACCGTTATCTAGGAGGGAGCCAACCCTTCGTACCCACCCGGCTCTCGGAGAGTGTGGTTTGATTACTGAAATGCAAAGTTGCCTTGTGAAAGAGAGAGTCTTCAAATGAATCATGCAGCGGGTTATGCATTGTGTCTCCATCTGTTATCAGTTAGAAGGTGAACCTTTCCATCCAGACATCGAGGCGTGCTCCAGTATGCATTGTCTTTGGCTTGCTTCAGCAACACGCCAGAATGTGAAGTCTGCGAGGCATGAAGGAAAGCAAGCTGCAGACTTTTGTAAAATGTTGTGCCTGTGAGAGGACCGGTTCTGATGCCAAGTTCAGGCTAGCAAGTAGTTGTTTGAACGGTACAGGTGTTGCCCAGCGGCGCTTGCCCATTGCGGTGGAATTGGCACTAACCGCTGCGTGAAGTGGAAAGGTTGCGTGCCGTGACTGGGATTCTCCAAGACGTTACAGGGACGGTAGTCCCCAAACCAGCCCTTCTCCTGTGCCTTCCCAAAACTGGAGCTGAGCTATGAGGAAGGTAGGAGAGGTATCTTCCCTGCCCCACCGTCACTGGGGAGGACAAGGAGGCCCGAAGTGTCTGTGTGGCAGTGGTACATGTCACAGTTCAAAGGGTGCTGGACCTGCAGTACGCACAGCATTCATCCTGGCTGAGGAGCTTTGGAAGGCCTTGGTGTGAAAAAGGCTTCACAATTCACATAGGAAATTGTCCTTTCTTTATTTTTTCCTGGTTTTTCCACCCCCCTTCCCCAGGTCCATTGAAAACTGTTCTGCCCTCCCTGTCCCCCAAACTCACCTCGTTGCTGCTTTTTGAGAAATTACTTTCCTGAGCCTGTCTGCTCATTTGGCAGTCTGTGTCCTGAAATTGCTGCTCTTTCTTATTGCCCAAGTATTTTTTCCTCTTGCAGCATCCTAAATAGTAGTATTTTTTTTTGTGCGGTCACTCACTCAGTTCCTTAGAGGAGTAGGATTTGCCATTACCTGCCCCAAAGGGTTTCCAGCCAAAGCTTCATAAAGTAAAAAGATTAATAATATTTATTCCCCTTTCACACCTACAGATGTTGAGACACAACAGGCTTGTCGCTGGGCTGAAATACAGATGCTAATTCAGCAGCACAGCTGGTTTACAGTTTGAGAGTTTGGCTTTTGTCGTTCTGTGCAAAAGCCTTTTGACCTCGCTTGTTGTGCTGGGTCTTTTGGTAGGCAATATTTTTAAGCAGTCTGTTTCTAACCTGCTTACCAGTAGCTGAGGCATCTGAACGCTGTTCCTGAAGCAGCTGGTTATATTAACTGCACTAAGAGCATCCGTAATAAAGAAAACGCGCTGTTTCCTGAGCTGTTTGGGTGCTCTGGCTGTGGGTGAAAACGTGTGGAACATAATGTCAATTCAATATTCAGATATGAGTATATTCTGACGTTGTGTTATGCTTTTAGTATCAAATACTGGTCCTGCTTGCATTTTTAAATTATGGGTCAGATTTTAGGCTCTAATTTCACCTGTCGTTC
The DNA here is from genome assembly GCF_000708025.1 of Charadrius vociferus. Lineage (NCBI taxonomy): Eukaryota > Metazoa > Chordata > Aves > Charadriiformes > Charadriidae > Charadrius > Charadrius vociferus. Next base: position 1,289,141 of record NW_009648252.1, read on the forward strand.
AGCTGTTTTGCGGAATTGTTGACAAAAGCTGCCCAAATGGCCACATTGCTTCTTCGCTGCTTTTACCCGATAGAATTATGCTGTTGCTCCTCACCTCCAGTACAGCAGCTCGTCTCTCTCTGCCAAACCGAAACGGTGTGAAAAAATTTAGTTATATATCACACTTATTTTTCTTCTAAGTGACATTATTGGCCCCACTAATAGTGTGACTAACCTCATAATATTCAGTCTCCTTCCCCCAGGAAACACGACTCTGTTCTTCCCCATTTAATTTGATGCCAGACCATGTGGTGTTTCTTTCAAGTTCTGCTTTATCTCAGTGTTGTAGAGTGGGGGACCTCTCTAGATTATTTCAATCTCTCTTCATATGTAAAGATAATGGAAACATCCACAATGGGAAACAGTAACTGTAAGAAAGCACACAGCTTGCTGTTTCCTCTTTTTTTCTTCTCCCAACTTCAACCATGGTCTTTCCTCTGAAAGAACGAAAACCGTGGAGCTTATCAAAATAACTTACCTCCCTGACTATTGATTGTCTCCTTTAATAGTCCGTTAGAATTAGATGGAGAAAATACTTTTTAGATCTTTTGGTCTGCCCCCCTGCTAGTTCAGCATTGTTCCCTTCATTATGCCGCTGAGTGTTTCTTCTCATTTGTTGAGAAATTATTCCACAATTTCACTGTCAGGAAGATTTTCCTGATATGCACCATGCACTTTTCTTTTTTTTTTTTTTTTTTTTTTTTTTTTTTTAATTTGATCTGACTGTTCCTAGTTATATTTCCCTATCATTCCAATATTTCACTTTCTTACCAGTGTACTTACACATTTCGAGCATTCCTACACGGCTACCATTCAGCTAAACCAACAATTTACTGGTGATTCTGTATTTAATCATTTTTTTGTGTGTGTTTTTCTTTTAATCATCTGTTATTTCAGTATCTTGATATTGAAAGTGATAAGGAAGATTGCAGAACTGAACATAAAAGAGGTATATTACCTGTGATTTCCCAAGCTCCCCCCCCCCCAATTCTACCCTTGTTAGGCTGCAAACCTACTCTATTATTCTGCAAACTTAATATAAGTTTAGCAGCTGATATAATCTCAAGGTCACTTATTGCCTTTTAAATTTGTGTCTCTCATTACATGTATGGTCTTTGAACTATTTTCCATGTTTAATTCAGTGTCATTTTTATGATCCTAATCTCATTTTTTTATATATATTTTTCTTTATAAAGATCTGAATCTGAAAGCCCTGTAGGTTCTTTTGTGTTATTTGTCTGTGTCTCTTTGGTATTTACCTCTATGGCCAGTTCAAGATTTTCCGTCTTTGATTCTTTTAATTTAGTCATTGTCCTCTTTCAGTTTGCAACTGTTAAAACATGGCTTTGTTGACAAATTTATTTTTAACAGGATGGTATTGTAAGATGTTGTCTATAATTAAATTTGGATGAGTTTTTTCCTGCATTTTTGGTACTGATTTATTCGTTTATTATTTTTCATAAATCAACTTCCCATTTTATTGGCGATTCTAGTATCCCATGTACTTCTGCCCCAACTTGAAGCTGCAGGGTCGTGTTGAAAGTGGCTCACCGCAGATTTGAGAGCAGTAGGGTACCGTGGTGATGCTGACATACCTGAAATAAGTCACGAATGGGGCTTTTCTATGAGTTCTTCCAACCTTTTTTCCTCAAAGCTCAGTCTCCATCCCCGAATACCAGTTCCCGAGCAAGTGGAGTCCATCCTTCTCACTCATCCTCAGATTGCAAGTTTTCTGGAGTGTAAAGTGTTCTTTGAGGTTTTTATGTATGAAATTCAAAGCACGTGATAATCCACATTTTCACAACTATGTAATTATTGTTATTTATCTCTTTCTGCTGCCTAACTCAATTCAAAGTAGTGGAAAGGAAAAATGCAAATGTTCTAAAATAACATATGGAGAAGTTTAAGTACCGTTAGCAAACACCTTTCTCTGCATGCTTTAATTTTGTAATATATGTTGTTTTGTAAAATTAATTCAGACAGGAGTTATTTGGTTTTTTTACCTTCAAATTTAGCTCCAACTTTATTTGTCAGTTCTGAAAGTTGAAATGATTGTCTTAAGCGCTGAAACATTGACAACATGATTGCAATTTCGTGGAGTAACAGAAAAGAGTAAATTATTTGGGTTTATTCTGTCTGTTGATTGCATGGCAGCAGGGTACGATTTCTGTCAAAAGTGTTTAGTTAATTTTTTGAAATTAAAACCTCGAGGTGCTGCATTTAGCTGACCGTTGTCTTCTGTGAGGTTTAAAGCAGACATGCAACGACCTGTCAGCATTCTGCTGCAATGCCATTGTGCATAAATAATTATTACTGCTTTTACTGTTGACCCGCTGACTGTACTCGGTGCCAAAGTATATATCACAGCTCCCGTTCGCAGGTTTCAGTACACTTATTCACGCTATTCTTTTATTGTGTAGTAAAATATTACCTCGTTTTTTAGAGGCTTTGACCTGTGGCACACAGGTAAAGCTCGTATTTTATCAAAGTCACTGTTGGTTTGGGGGGTGGCTGTGTCTGTAAATGCTGATTTTGGTACTCCGGCTCTGTTACTGAGAGGTGTAGTGTGTTCACAAATGCTTTTAAAATCATTTGGAATTGTTTTCTTCGTAGTTTTTAGAGAGAATCAAATCCAGACTGTCCTAAGCTGAGTGTTTCTTTAAAAAAAAAATTAAAAACCACAACAAAATCACTTGTGAATCATTATGTGAAGGTCATAAATACTTTTTTTTTTTAATTCCCAGATCTTCAAGAATGTGTTCTGCAGTGATTCTCTTGTTTATTTCAATCCTTTTTTAATTCCTGTCTGTTATTCCTTGCCTCAGTCCTTGATGGTTACTTTCTGCCCTCCTGTTGTCTTCTCCTGCTTTTGTACATCGTCCAGCTTGGGGTGATTTTTACTCGTCTCCTTCCTTCTTCTTTGCAGAGCGCTGGGCACCCAAGGGCAACCAGCATCCACGACCTTGGCAGCGAGGTCGAGCAGTCATCTCCCGCATTTTCCTTTCTTCTGAGGGTTCTCATCAGCTTGTGAAAATCTGTTTGGGACATTAGCTCACTGGGACCCAACTTTTATATGGAGCAGCAGAGCTGATAAGTGCACCCAACTGGTGTTGCACCTTGGTTCTGTGGTGTGCTTGTGCAGCGTGTCTCCTAGCTGTCCCACCATGCTTTCACTGTCATCTCAGAGCAGGCAAACTGGACTTCTTGCCTATGAAACCAAGCCAGAAGGGGCATTTCATCCAAATTTGTGTGGTATGGTGGGTGCTGGATCCTCAGCATCAGCAGTTCTGCTCTACAAGCCCCTGCCCTGGGGCGGTGTGGCTGGCTGAAGTCAAGCTGCCAACAAGAACCCTCTTCACATGACTGGTTCTGCGGTGGGTCAGCGTTGTCCACGGTTTGTTAGCTCTGTTGGCTGCATTGAATTGCACCTGGCAAGAAGCGGGCATAGCTGTGCTAAAATAAATACAGAAATCCGTAAATGCCAGAGCAGGGTTTGGAAGAACATTCTCTTATAAAAATAAAATTAAAAAAAAAAAAAAAGTTAGATTTTCCAGTAAAAGAAGTCAGGGATATGAAAAAAAAAAAAAAAAAGAGATTCTCTCCTATTCTTAGAGGTATAAAATACACTATAAGATTGACAAGCAGGGAATTACTAAAGCAGTAGTGTAGCAAATCCTGTGAAGTTCCTGTTCATACTAAGGTAAAGTTCACTGCAATTGCAGTGTCTTTAAAAAGTGCACGAAAAATGATACATTTCAAATGCAGTGACTAGTGTGTTAGATATCTAACAAAATCTGTATTTCTTGATACGTTTAAAATTGCAGCGTAGAGGAACTTTGTGCATACAACATTCAGTATTCAGCTTCTACAATATCCAATATACAGTATTCAACTTCTACGTACACATAAGAACAACATGTGCTGCATTTAATATCTTCTCCTCTATCTCATTTTTCCTTTTTAATTTACTTTTTTATTGCAAGTCAGTCGCATAGAGCCATGTAATAAACGCATTATTGAAAGTATTGAAAGTCTTAATTGATGACATAGATGCATGAATGTTTCACACGGCAGAAAACGCAGAAGGTTTCCTGAAGGGATGCAAGGAAAGTCTTTAAATTTTAAGTAGCAAATATTGGCAGCTGTCGGAGTGGGAGCACAGTTTTTAAATATTCCCCTGCTCTTTGTGTTTTCTGCCTGTTACCACCTCTTGGGGAGCGCTCCCCATCTTTCCCACGTGGCCCGATGCGTTACGCGTGCTGCGCTGATGCTGTCAGCGTCGCCATGAGCTTGCGCTTAACTTTTACAAAACTCCAAAGCAGTTTTTAACAATACGCCGACTTAAAACGGTGACCTTTTACACAGGGAGGAACAGGACATTCCAGTCTCCTGTATGCTTGGGAAAACACGGGGATGTTCATGCAGGTGAACTTTTTCCTCTCCCTACCCTTCTCCAAAACAGGGGGAGAATGTCTCCTCCGTGCTGCCGCTGGGGATGGCCGGAGATGCTCCTAGGAGTGCCGGTGCCAAAGTTTGGGGAGCCTGGGCTGAAAAACGAGCCGGGGGGGGTACAGTGTTCTTGCAGCCTCTCCAGCCATGCCACAGCTGGAATTGCTGTTTGCTGTCGGCAGAAAAGAAATATGTCATGTCTACACCTATTTCTCAGCTGGTGCGTAGAATAGCAGTAGTAACGCAGTGTATGAAGCCTTTATATATAGAATTGCTTCTTGCGATTCTGCCTGGGTGAAACAGGTGATGCTGCAGGAGGAGCAAGCTTGTGGAACACCAGACACACACACACACACACACAAAAACGGACAAATAATTAAAAGGAATTCATGTCTCATAACTTTGTAATTTGTGTTGCTGATGGTAAAAATAAAAAAAATATATATAAAAAAAAGGGGGATGATTTCAGCAGTGGGATTGAGAACATGCAGTATGCAGGCATTTTTTTCCCAGCTAGAACAATACTCCTTTAGGGCATTTTGGAAGATGCGATAGCTGATTCTGAAGCTAATTTAACAGCGCGGATGTGCAGTGCTGTGTTTCTTAGGTGTAATTTGGGGAAGGGGACAGGTAACTAAGGTAGCTATGAAATTAATGGAGCTGCAAACTTAAGTGGCTAATGCAGTTTTTGCTCTTGTTTTATTTAAAGGGAGACTGCCAGCTTGGACTACAGTCAATTTACAAAAAATGTTTAGATACTTCTAAAAAACACAACACACTGTGCTCGCCAATTTTCGTGGCTCTGTAGTCATGTTTTCTGATGAATATGGTTTTTTCCCATCTCTGCAAAATCTCAGTGAAGCTGTAGAGGGAATCTGATCATGCAAACACTCGAATGCTGCGTGATTTCTCTGCATACAGTTTTGTGTATAAAGTTATGCATTTGCCTACATACCTGTTACATTGGGACCTGAATATTTACGAAGGGAGTCAGAGAAACGGATTATACACAGCACAGAATGATGTCAAAAACACAAAGAAAACCTGTTAGAAAAATGAGGGCAGGGGGAGATGTTTTCCTCCAGTTCTTGCAGTTTTAATAAAATGGAATCTTAGTTGTAACATGATGGTTAAAAAGGCAGAAATGTGAGTTCCTGTTTAAGCACTAATCAATAGGTTTAGCTCTTAGGTGCTGTACTTTGACGGATCCTTTTCTGGCATGCATAGAATCATTTAAAGTTTGCTTTATGAATACTAGTACAGAAAACATGTTTTATTTCCCATTCTTGTTTGGAAACTTTTGCAGGAACTTACAGTACGCACTGTTGTAATTGATAATATATTGCCCCATGGGGGCCGTGTTAAGGTTGCTACTACCACAGTTAAGATACTGCCATTTCCTGGTTTTTACTTTTGGTTTTTTTAGTACTTACTGTGCAAAATATATGTTTAATACTATTTTGGGACAGAATTTTCTAGAAATTTTTGGCTGGAAAAAGTAAACTAGTAAAAGGAAAACCTATTGTTTATTATTATTATTATTATTATTATTATTATTATTATTACCACCTTGACTCTTGGGTGTCCCTTTCAAAGTTGGTTCTCAATATGCAGAAATCTGTGCAAGCAGAAAAAAAAGCGATTATACGTTGCCAACTCTTGTGGCAAGCAGCTTCTTTCAAGGTAGGACTGCTAAATGATCCTGTAATTGACATATTCATACTACCTCCAGTGAAAAAATCTTATTCGACAGACAGGAGATGCGTTAGAGGAACTCTTTGCTTCAGCATCTTTGAAATCTGCAGGAAGGAACCCTTTTTCTTTGAAATTTTACTTTTCTCTCATTCCCCGTACATTATGTAAAGCAAAGCTTAATCATGAAAGTGTTGACTGTTAAGCTGCATAGTTCTGAATACATATGCAATGTGGTTTCCGTATTTACAAAATTTCACAGTTTTTCATGGAAACTGTGTAAAATACATCATGGAGGATTTTTTCACTAGGTCAATACTCAATCAAATAGAGAGTAATTTTCCCAGAAACTCTCAATAGCACGTTTCTTCAGTGAGAACCATTCTCAAACAAAATGTGTACTTTGTTACAAACCATTATTTACACCTCTGCCATATAATACTTATTATAATCTATCTAAACTGTATTAGCTATTTTTAAGGTTCTCAGTTTGAGAGGCGCTAGGGTATGGACCCAAATGGGGAACTCACATTTTTAAAATCTGTTTGCGTTCAAATTCTTTACTTTGAGTGGGACCTGCTGAAGGCACCTGGAGCGTCCAGCTTTATTCACTATGACATCACAATTTATTTTCATTCTCTTACATCATCATTGGTGTGTCACTGGAATTGAATCATGTAGATCATCATCCATCTTGATAATTTCTAGGTCCTTAAGATAATCAGTAATTTCTGGTTGCAGGAATTAATTTAATGAAAACTTGCAATTTATAGGAGATTTTTAGCTCTGAATAAGGAAAACATGTTCCCAGTTGCAGAAATTGCATGTTTTTAAGAGTTCTGCTGTTATCATTGATATATTTAACATCTTCCATTAGAATGCAGCCACACCTCACATCTCTTTGACTGATTGGAATGTCTAACCTGTCATCAGACATTTTGTACTTTGATTTAATTAGTATTGGCGACTCCTGTATTTAGCGATGGTGTGTACCCTTAACTAAAACTCTTAGTGTCTTATAAAAATCATAAATAAAAATCACCCAGGATGTCAGGTTTGGATCTTCGTAAGTTATTTTTTTATAATTAAAAAAAACTTCTTGTCAAGGTAACTGGAGTTTGCTAGGGCACAGCATAGTCTTCCTTCCATAGTCTGGTAACTCTCAGCACGCTAACCCTCCTTCCCAAACAAACTGCGCTGCCTGAACTTCCCGGGAAGTGTTTTGCAGATATCTGTATGTTGGTAGCGAAGATTCATCTCAGTCTTTTCTGGAACTGAAGTATTATTTTGAGGTATCGGGAGACTTGCTTCTGTTAACCAAAAACAACAGAGGGTGCTCTTTCATACTGCATACTAACACGTATATTTCCATAGCACTCACACCCTTGCGTTGTCTTTTCTCATTATTCCTGTGCTGCTTGCCTGAATATCTCAATATCAAAAAGTTTTACGTCAAATGTGACTGCGTTAACACTTGCGAGTTTTCTGCCCGTCCTTCCCCAGTGGCACGCTGTGATCAGAGTTACCCCTTTCTTGTCTGTCCATACTCAGCTTCACGGTTTCTGCGGCGGATGGGGGAAAGCAGAACAGATTATACCAGCCTTATTCTTTTGCAGTACCGTGGGATCCTTTCTGTACCGTAAACATTTTGCCCGGTCTGACTATTGGCGGGTGGCTCTGGGAGTTACTGACAGCGAAATCCAATTAAGACCTCCCTACCTGTTGTCTTGTTCGTATTCTCCAAACAGTTACTTAAGGAGTAGGGTTGGGAGATCTGGATTGTGTTCAGACCTCTGTCACACAATTCTTGTAAGAGTTTAGGCAATTCTCTGAGCTTCATTTTTTCCATCTGTAGAATAGGAGGAATGATAATTGCGCGCCAGCTGTCTCGTGGTGGGCAGAACATTCAAAAGTTTCTCTGTTCCCGTCGTACTCGCAGCTCTACTGAAACGCTCTGCTTGCAAAGGTCTGTGAAGAATTTTCCGCACTGACTGCTCGTCATCCCCGGGAGCCAACGCCGAGGACGGGGAAACTGTCTTCAGCGCTATCCGCGCTTCTCGGGATAGTGCCCACTTGGAAAGGAGAGAAAAGCAGCAACTGCTGGGTGTGCCATATTGGGCGAGCAGAAGACGTGGGGCTGCGCCGGCTGCGATGCAGAGGAGCGCGGCGAAGAGAAGCGGATCCGGGGAAGCTGTTGGGACAGGCAGGGTTGCATCCATACCCAAAGCGATGCGCCTCACCCTCTGAAAACCTGCAGCGTCCAGCCACCACGCGGTAGTCACGGCCACTAACCTAAAGCCCTGCCTGTCGGTGCTGCTGTTAAATAGAAAAGACACAAAATGGCATGAAGTAATTGTTCTTTTAATTTATTACGTAGCTATGGCTTGATGTTTTCCTATTGCGGTGAACGCATTTGGGGATGCTCCTTTCTTCATCTTCCATCCTAGTAATGCTCCATTGCTAGGCATGCCTGCGAGCCCTTTGTAGGTTTTGTAGGTAATACATGTAAATGCCCGTTCCCAACCTGGAGTGAACAGCTTGGGTGCTCACTAGTACTGCAGACTCTTCAAATTACCAGTTTCTCAAAGAATATTCCCTTTCTCAGGAAAGCCAGTGACATTTCTGAACCTCTGAATTCAGTTTTCTGAAGGAAGTACCTCTAAAGCAACGTGAAATCAAAGGAGAGCAGAAGGTGTAACGGGCTTTTGGCGTTGAGAAGTGGCTTGCGCTCAGTTATGGGGAGTTCGTATTTTTATTAAATTAGCATTCTACAAAACTGAAGGTGTGAAAGTTTACTTTGCCTGGGGATGGCATTAACTTTGACTCCGGCAGTTTCGTAAAGGAAGATGATGCACACTAGAGCTGTTGCAAAACCATTAAACAGGATATCTCAGGAAGCTAGCTCATTTTCTTAAATTTATTTCTTGAAATAATATCAGAAATTATACTTTAAAATTTTGAATTTTAAAAATATTAAGGACAAATGTTCTAAATATATTTTGTCTTTGCAAATCTTTCTGTTAATATAGGCACAATTAGACAGACAATGTATTTTATTTGAAACTTTGGACTATGTCCAAAGAGACTGTTCATATTTCTCTTTGCTGTTACTGGGAATATGTACGGGGGGGTGGGGGGTGGTTTCTTACAAAAAAAAAAAAGAATAAATAAAACGAAAAGGTCCTACAATCCAGTATTTTCGTGCAAAATCACATCTTCGAAAGTGCACAACATTCTGCACAGTGTCCCTTGCACCCGTGGCCCATCCATGCAGATGTAATTGCAAGACCAAGTCCAGTAC
>NW_009648252.1:1298649-1303657 GCF_000708025.1 Charadrius vociferus
AGGAACATCTCCAGTGGCTTTTTGTTGCGCAACCGCTTCAGTTTATCAGTTTCCCACACTGCAAAGTATTGTCATTTAGAATATGCATGCGGTTAGATTTTTAGTTTCAGACTTATCACGAAGCGCTGTAAAATTCATGGAAGATATTCCTAGATGCAAGGATCTGTTTCGGATAAATGTTTGATAGCTTTAACCTGCTATTGTTTTTTTCTTTCAATATTGCATATGGCAGGAATAACGCAGCATAACAGAAAAGATTTTAGATGTTTACTGTTTTGTTATGATTGATCACGTAAGCGCACGATTTTTGCTTCCTACATCTGTGAAATGGGTGTAGCAGCACATAAGTGATGCAAATCATAAACCGTGTAATTAAGCAGCATGTGTAAAATGAGGTGATGTGTTAGTGTCTGATGCTAGTATTTTAGAGATACACAGATCTTTTAATCTGGAACTGGAAAATACATTGATCTAAAATAAATGTCATGTATTAAAATGTTAGGCAAAGATAATGTTAGCGGCAAATATCATTGGGTGTGTGTCTTATTTAAGTAGTATGCCAGCTTCGTACTTTGGGGATACGTTTAACATCTGACATACACCAATTCGCAAATTCCAATCAGGCAGATTTGATATATAAATGATAATGTATGTGGGTTGCAGTGCAGGTTCAGTTTTAACAATGCAGCTCTTGAAATTGGTATTCTTCAAAAACAACTTCACCATGGAGTATTTACAACACAAATCACATGTTTTAACTTGGTTGTGTTAGGTGGGGATGAGAAAAATTACTGTAATTTCTATGAGTTACGGTAAAAAGTGTATCAAATGTGGATTCACGGTGTGCAAATTGTGTTAGGGGATTAGAGGCTATTGGAACGGTGCTACTGGCAGCAGCATTATGAAGTCAGAGCTAATTTTTTAATTTCTATTTGTAACAATGCCGCAATGGAAAATTCAGATAGGTTCAGATATTTCTGTTGGTGTTTTCAGTGTGTACTGAATAATGTTCAACAATAGTAAGGCCTGAAAAACTAGTAGAAAAGCTAGCACACAGCCCGGCGTCTTAATTTCTCTTAAAATGCTTACCATTTTTGCTTATTTTACCCTTCTATTGATACCCACTTGGCAAGCCTAGGAAGCAAAAGTAAAAAAAAAAAAAAAAAAATCTCTTACATATCCATGATCAAAAATGAGCGCCTGATGGCCTGAAGGTTGAAATAATTATCTCTGGTGGCCGTGCAGATCTCAATGTCAAAGCTAAGAACCACAGGGCAGCAGAATTAAAGCATGAAAACTGGCATGAGCACAGACAACTGCTTGAGGCTCTTTATTACTGTTTGATACAGCGGCCCTTTGTTGGAAATCTTGTTTTTTTAGGTTCGAAAGCAACTGCATGTGTCTAATCTCACATTTTCCTTTATCATCAATTCCATTCCTCTGATATTTACAAAACTAAGCAACATCACATGTGTTTATGCCGGTGCCTGAATTAGTGCATCCGAGGCTTTCTGCTAATCTGCAGATAGGTGGCACCGTTCATACAGATTGGAGGCGCCGCGCTTCTCCCCCCCGTCCGCGCCGTTCCGTGCTGTAAATTAACCTGTCACTTTATTATTTGACAAGATCTTCATTTTTATTCATCAGGACTTGGGCCAGGATGGGTGCATTTATGGCCATTTGCTTTGCACGGCTCTCAGCTGAGTTTGTAGGTATTGTAAGTGAGATCCATTATCCCTGTTACAAGTGCACACAATGCAGATGCTGATCTGCGATGATGATGAGAAACCAAAGTCAGTAAAGACCACATAAGCCGCCCTTGATGAAAAGATAAATGAATGCATAAATAACATTGTGCTCCGCTGTGTTTGCTGAGATCAAGGATAGATTTTGAAGGTTTTGAGAGATCAGACGTACAGAACCTGGAGAAATTCGCCCTCCCTCACTTTGCATTCAGCAAGCATTTCACTGTGTACAGAGGAGCTGAGACACATTTTAATGCATTACTGGAAGACCAGAAATGTTTGGGCACTTCTCTGTGGGTTTGGGGTGGGTTTTTTTGTTTGGTTTTTGGCTGCTTTTTTTTTTTTTCCAGGGAAAAAACAAAGAGATGGCATCAGCATAAGGCATAAGTTTAATTAAATATGAAAGTAAAAAGAACCCCCAAACTGTTTACATTTTCACTGTTCCTAACTCTGTTCTTTATGTAAATACTTCCACATCTATTGTGGCCTAATGATAAATGTAATTATAGAGATAAATTAGTAAATTGTGTTTGTAATTGTATTCATAGAGATTAATGACATTTAAACAGAGAGAAGCACACTAGCACAAGACCTATAGTTAAAAGGCGCGTTTCAACCATATATATAGGGCTCTGTGTTAAAATACCATGCAAAAATAAAATCTAGCTAATTGAATATGTTGCTTAGATTGGCAGCTCCACCGTAATTTTCCTGTGGTGTATGCGTGCATGTATTAAAACAGGAATATTTAGAAAGAGCTTAGTCATATTTAAATCATGGAATCCTCTGATTATTTTTTTTAAAAAAAAAAGAAAGAAAAAACCACCAAAACTTTGTCAACATAAATTTCATAAACGGGTGCAGATAGGGTTCAGGGTTTAAGAGGAAAGGCTTTGGTCTGTGGCATCCGTCCCAAAATGCACCGTTGTAGCTCATGTTTCATGCAAATTGCCATTTAGAACCTTTTGTTTTTCATAGGCAACATTCTTTAATATAATTTACATTAGCAAATTAGTACATTCATACTGCAGGACAGAATGGAAATGAAATATGGCCTGTCAGGAAGTACGGTGGAATGATATATTCGGTATTTATAAATCGGAGTAAATACGCAAATTCTACCGTAGAACTTTCCCCGGTTACTAAAATCACTTAAAGCCCTTTTCCTAAAACTGCGTTTTAAAGAGCTGGGTGACATTTTTGCGGTGGAGGGGAGGGGGGGAGGGAAAAAAAAAAAAAAAGCAACCCTAAATCTGAATCTCAGACCCTTTTCAGGCTCACTCGCCCTCGTGGTACATCCTGTCTTTCACTATTTCCCCAGTAGCAAAACACCCCTTTTAAAGAGCCAGACACAAAACATCGAAGAGAGGTGATTTAATTAAAAAAGGGGCACAGCCTGCATATGTATCACAGTTCTACTGGTAATTAGGAAACAGATGGGGGAAGGAGGGAAGAGAGAGAGGCATCTTTGTTAGGTTAATTGTTTGAAGTCACTAAATGAAATATAGGTGGCCTGATTTCCCCAGAGGATCGTACACAAACTTAAGCATAGACTTTTGCAGAGAATAAAAGAGGGAGTTTCCCAGTGAAGGACAGCAGAAGATTACGACTAATCAGGCAAGAACAGAAGTGATAAACCCAAGGAAAAAACAAAGCTCCCCTTTGTAGCTTCAAATGAGGAATCAACCAATCTGATCCACAACTTCATTACCATCTTATTAAAATGCTATTTCCATTTTCCTGATTAAACGGGTGCGAGTAGACAAGTCTTTGTGGTCTTGGCTGTCCTCCAGGGAGGAGGTGCTTCGGTGCCGAGAGGTCTAAGCCCTGGGGACAGTTTGGGTGACACCTTTTTGAGCAAGCACTTCAATTTTCTCGCTTCCCAAGGTGCCCTCCAAGTGGCAGAGGAGGCTATGCCACACAAAGACGGTCCAGGTACATACCCCGAACGCCCGCTGGATGTGCAGATACCAAAACACAGCTTAATGGAGGCGATTTTTTGGGTGGGAAAGATCTAGCTTTCAGAAATGAAAAACAGTATGTTCTTGTGGTTATTTTTGAATGCTGCTGAGAAATCTCGATACATTCATGGGAGCTGGCAGCAAACCATATAGAGTCTTGTTTTAAGAGGTCATATTCATACAGAATCTCTAATTGGCATGATGAAGACAGATGCATTAACAAGCCCACTTTAAAAAAGGCATACTTTCTAACCGGCAGAAATCTTATAGGGGAAATTGTATTAAAGTGTTGTTTACAAGTGAATTAAAAGTGAAATTGTAGTTTTACTTTTGTGTGGAAAGTATTCTTTTTGTATTCTCTTTTGTATGCATCCATAGAGTGAACTCTGCATCTCATATAGGGCTTCTATTTAATAGTGCTTGCCAAGTCTTTATCACTATAGATCTAAAGCAGTTCGGAGCATTGTTTGATTTGAAGCAGTTCCCTGTGTATAATTGCACTTTGAGTCTTTGCCTCTCTTTGGCTGAAAACCTAGCTTATTGCAGCTAAGAGAATCTCACACAAAAAATGCAAGTTGTCCTTGTGCATAAAAGCAGATTCTGCACTTCAACACCTTTTCAAATTAATATTTGTGATGGGTCTATTCTCTGCCTCTGAGTTTCTGTTCTCTTGCTTTGTTCCTGTGTTTGATGTAATGTAAGCAAGGACAAAAAGGAGAGCTGGGAGAGTGTGTGAAAATGGTAGTTAAGTGGGCTTAAGGGGTGCTTCAGCACTTTCTGAAAGGATTCATGAGTGAATAGGCCTTCAGAGTGCTTAGCTGTAGTGCTGTAAATAGACAGGTCCAGCACAAAGCTGCAGATGAAATGAGCACATGCATATCACCCCTTGTGACATCTGGCCAACCCTGGAATATAATTTCACTTCTTCAGCCTCAACCAAACATTTCCAGAATGCTCTGGCGGTTAAAATCTTTTGTTTGGTTAATTGCAATGAGTATAATATACAAGTCTCTTGGAGGTCCGCTGTGGACGATTGGACAATTGAAAGATTTAATGAGATACTGCCAGTTACTCATAATAAGGTTTCTTTTCTGCTTGGTAGTTTCTGAGGTTTTGTGATAACATAAAACTCCGCGGTGTTCCGGCAAATATATACAATTAGAAGCGGAATGTATACTGTATATGCCTGTTTATGTTTCTTGATCATTCAAGTCAACCTTGCAAAAATTTATTTTGTAATTTGGAGCACTTTTTTTTCTTCTTTTTTTTTTTTTTTTCCTTTTCCCTCCCCCCCGTCCCCCC
>NW_009648252.1:1303742-1333623 GCF_000708025.1 Charadrius vociferus
TGACCAACGGCATCAGTGGTTTGTCACAGTTTTGGTGTTTCCCAGGTGAGAGAATTCACAGTGACATCTGCGTAGAGGTCACAGCATGTCCACGGTGGAGATTTTCTTATGACAACTTCGCGTAGGTGAGGAGGAGAGGCAGGGTAGAGACGAGAAGATAACGTGGAGTTAAACAGTGGGCGAAAAAAAAGGCAATGTGCTTCCTTTTCATGGTAAATCTTATAAGTATTCAACCAAACTCTACTCCATAAAGTCGTCTGAAGAAAAACTCACTCTCTCCTAATCCCGGTCTTAAAACAAAAGACAAGGTCCATTATTACTTCAGCAGCATAGAGAAAAGGAAATGAGAAGGGGACAAGGGTTGCTACAGTTTGACATGGGGCAATTAATCTTCCAGTAAGCGTTGTCAGGCAGAAATGAACACAAATGGATCACTCACATTAACCAGAGGAGTGTAGGTAGGGATTTTAACAAGCATTTACGAGAGTCCATTTTCTCACTAATGAAGAGGGGAATAAACGAACCAGTGTAAGCTAGCATTATGTACTTAAAGTTGTGTCCTTTTGGCTAAAGACGCCTCTTCACATTCTTGACATTTCTAGTAGAGCCTGTATGATCTAAGCCAGTGCTGGAAGGGTTGGAAATTCTAAGGTTGGCTTAGAACTATGCATGGCTTACTTCAGAGCCCTGTGTCACTGTGTTCATTAGTTTAAAATCCCCATTAACCCTTCCCTTTCACATAAAACTATCCCGAGACTCATTTAAGCATCAAAACTCTCAGCGTGTACAGTGCTCCGCTAGCTTATGTATTTTTGCAGCAATTTAAAGAGAAAAGGGGGTTGGAAAAAAATCGTTCTCTGCGTGCAAGTAAATAAATACCATGGCAGGGGTTTTGTTTTCGTTGTTGGGGTTTTTTTCCTTCTGTAGAATGCTTTATTTTTTTTTTCCAGGGATTCATTTATTAGCAGATTGTGCCACTACCTTGTATTAGTTCAGCAGAAAAGTTCTGGTAGCCCTTAGGACAACGTCTGGCGTGTATAAAGCAGGGGGGAAAAAAAAAAAAAAAAAGTAGGACTTGCAGAAACCCATAACTAGCAGCTTCAAAAAAAATCAGTCTTGTTTATTGCGAGTTGAAACCTCCGTGTGTCTGAGGAGGCAATCAATAGAGAGTCCCAGGGATGAAGGTTTCTCTGTCCTTTCACTTTAGCCATTGTGAATCGGCCGCGTAGCACAGACATGTGGCATTTTAAACTTTGGGTGCGATAATACGTTGTTTACATATTTGCAGCGATACTTGTCTGTCGCTTCACGGATTCCAAAAAACTTCAGGGTTCAAAAAAAGATAGCCTTTTAAGCAACGCAAGAGCAGGCTGCATGTGATACTAATTTGCAAAGAATTTGCAGTAAAGACTTGCTGACATTTGAGAAATACCTACGTGTTCCTGCTATGTGCTGTCTATTCAGGAAAACTTCAGTGATCATAAAATCCGTAACAAAGAGAGAAATTTTTTTTGAAAACCACAATTCCGTACATCCCTATCGGCGTTTCACAAGGCGTTTTTCATTGATATTTGTAATTTAAAACATATTAAGAAGAAGATTTTTAAGCTATATTTTATGTATACAAAAGGGTCACAGATGGTAAAAAGATTTGTTACCGTGAGATAGTGTGGCGTTTTGTGATTATAAAATTAATCTGTCTCTAAATCTGTTTAAAGAGTTTTTGCCATATAATGAGCAATATAAATTATTAATATTTTCATGTTCTTAGGGACTTTCACAGCCATAATTTTACCAACACAGCTGTTTGACCCAGTGACATCATGTTTTGCATATTTTTGCATTTTAATGAGCTAGTCATTTAAAAGGTTACAAAGAAACCATAACTCATAAGTAATTAAATTATTTAGCAGGAGAAGTATAAGACGGTCTTCTGACACAGGTCACTGTGGGAAGGAAGGAGCATCAATGTGCCGAATTGCACCTGTTTGTTGGCGATAGGTGCGAACCAGAAGCTTTACTTTTAGATTACAAGTGGCTGTTTTCTCAGGGAGGTGGCTGAATACGTGCACATACTAAAACCAACCGAATTTTCTGTCATTGAGATAGAAGGCTTTCAGACTGCAGCCACAAACAATGCTCAACACTAAATGGGAGTTGTCTTTCAAGACGTGGATAACTTCAAGATTTTGCAGAAAACACTTCTGTGCATGATGTATTTTCCCTTTGCAGCGCTTGAAATACAGACCTTCCGAGAGACTGACGTTTAATCTTTTTCTGTAATGGTGTAATACATATAAATTCTTGGAGATGAAAGGTAAAGTAGGAGAACTTGGCAACTTGGGTTGCCTTTCTGCAGGCTAAAGATGTTAGAAATCCAGACAAACCTCTGAGCCCATCGAAATACCTACAGAACAGTTCAGAAAGAGAAAATGTTTACAAAAAGATTTTATGCAGTTAAAAAGGGGAAGGAAATGAGGTGTGTTTTAGAATAAAGTTACTTCGTTTTTCATGTTGTGCTACATAAAAAAAAATACATACTTAAAGCCTATTTGGGGTTATATTCATCACAAAGTGCAAGAGATAATAATTAAGACATACTGTGATGTTCTCAGGGAGGAGGCAAAGTGGATTGGAAAACGAATTTGCAGTTGAGAACTTTCACTGTCAGCTAATGAGATGCCTGGAAATACTGTAGAAACGTTAAAAAAATCCCTCAATCCAGCTTCATCTCTGCACCTTATTTGAGCATAACTTTCAGAGAGTAACCGCTATTCTCCTTGGTTACCCTATGAATAAATTGGAACTGATAATTACTTGTTCCTTGTGTGGGTTTTATGAAGATTATTTGGTTTACCATTGTTTCTGCTGCATTGCTCTCAAAAAGTTAAGTTCTGTATCGATCTAAGTAACCTTTTAATTAAAATCTTAGTGAAAAAGTGAAATAAGAGCGAGGTTCTTGTTTGAGGTCTTGCTGCCCCGCTGAAGGTTCTGAAATTTTTGTCAGAAAAGAAAGTAGAATGGTTTCATAAAGGAGGGGGGGGAACAATTCAGAATACAGGCTTTAATTACAGAGGGGCTTCTGATAAGGTATCATTAAAAGATGCCCGGCCTTGTTGGGGGGGTGGGGGCTGGTGGACTCATTCTTTCACCAGTTGTGTGGACCGCAGAGCTGTGTGCGCTTAGTGAAGGAGGGCAGAAGCTGCCAGTGCCGCCCGGGCGGTCGTTGTGGGGGGATTCTTCGCCGTCCCGCATCCTGCCTGCATCTCTGGGGTGGGTTCGCATCCCTCCAGCCGCCCCTCGGGCAGCCCGGGTCCCACGTCGGGGAGAGGTGGTGGGGCTGAGGGTCATGGAAAGAACGCTGGAGGCCGGTGTTGAATGCGAAGGTCTCTTCTCTTAACTCGCAGAATTAAGTTAATGCTATAGCGCAGTTTCTTGTATTTCACTTGCCGTGAGAAATAATTTTCTGCTGAAAATCCTAGTGAAAAATCCCCATCAAGAATACAGTGCACAACTGAGGGAGTAAAACTCTTATAAGCCATGGACGTGTTGATTCGGTTTCGGCCTCGGGAACAAACATGACAGAACAGGACTGCAGATCTCAGGCGCAGACGTATTTGGGTTGCTAATTATAGGTAGATTTAAAACTTTAATTCTTTTCAAAACTTTTCAGCAGTAAACTCAGAAATGTGGTAACCGTGTATCTGGTGGGGTTTTTTAGGCCTGAACATCGATTTGTTTAGTATAGCTGCGCTAGCAGCAAATTAACAAAAAGCAAAGTAAAACCTACTAATAGCACGTTTTATACTTTCCAGCATAAAGATAACTGTACATGGTGAAATCAGATGAATACCGTTCTGCATGCGAATAGGTACAGACCCAATGCAGTGAGGAATTAGAAGGCAGTAACAGAAAGGAAATGAAGAGTTTATTGTTTTTATAGCTCTAATATCCATTAAAAGTTAGTAACACAGCAGGTGACAGTTTGGGTAAGTGTAAAGTGAATGTTTTGAAATAAATAGCAGTTGGGTGACCTGGGATGTCAGGGCTCGAGACAAGGGTGTGTGTTTGTCAATATATCCTACATGTTTTACAGACTCCTCAGGGAACAGGGGAAGATACAATTTCACCTTTTCTGTGCCAAAACCTTTTAATTATTTCTTCTTCAAAAAAAAAGTTCAGTAACCAAGGAGCTGACATTGATGCATGTGTTGATAAAGCTGCA
Organism: Charadrius vociferus; assembly: GCF_000708025.1. NCBI lineage: Eukaryota > Metazoa > Chordata > Aves > Charadriiformes > Charadriidae > Charadrius > Charadrius vociferus. The sequence goes on from NW_009648252.1 coordinate 1,307,968, forward strand.
AACATTCAAAATGAGATTAACAAAGATTTTGAGGAAAGGGTGACAGCTAATTTTGCACAGTATTCTGCATCTAATTCAGGTCAGTGTAATGATAGAATATTTTATAACTGTTGTGTCATCCAGAGGGACTTTTATGATGCTTTGTGTTTTTGAGGATTTGTGTATATGAAAGTATGGTTCTTAATACATCATTCAAACAGGTTATAACTTTTTTATTGAACGTCTATTGGTTGTAGCCATAAACGGGGATAAACTTCAGCATTTAGAAGCAATTTTGTATATCCATCAGCATTCATCACGGTAATAGGTTCCTTTTGTCTAATTCACCTTGAAAGTATTGACTTCAGATGTGAAATGGAACCAAAACTACCGTGCCCGCTTTGCGGCGGCGCTTAATATTTGCAAAAAGATTGGATGGAAAGTTATATTAAGTGTATTTAAATAATCAAACTGTAGTTTCTTTGTATTGTGTGAGACCTTTTGAGAACATCTCAATGTATTTCTGCTCTATTCTCCTCCTTGTTTGAAGGCAACTGACATTCTTCTTTCACTTTTCTTTTTGTTTGTGAAATTTTCTCCTTTTTTTTATCCACTCACTTCTCCATCTGCTTTCACTTTTGTTTGCTTGGGCCGTCTCTCATCCCAACTTGATAATGAGGAATGCGGTGTGACCCTGACCTCTATCAGCCCATGCATGACCTTCTGACTCCCCCACGTAACCTTTGACCTTCTCTTTGACAGCTTGATTAATTACCCTGTGTTATGATTTATGAGTAAGTGCTATGTAAAAATAATAGACAACAGGTGGTCCTCTAAAAACTTTTTGTGGCATGTTTTCTTTTCCTGCCTAACTTGATGAGCTATTTTAAGTTGGGAACTTAGTGGGACAATGTGCGTTTGGCAGTAGCGCGGCATTTTTGCACACTTGGACACGGCGCTGGAATTCAGGGAGCCGAGGTGTAGCCGGGATGGAAATATCGCAAAGTATTCGCAGGGTGCAGTTGCCAAAATGTACATGGGGTGGAAACAGCAAGCGGAGTCAACTGACATTTCGGGCGTTTCAGTCTCAGGTCACGTCTTGAGAAAATTGCTCAAATAATGGAGGGGGCATTTTTCAAGCTGAGCTGCATCTCCAACAGCTATGTTTACTTTAACGCTTCACTAGTGACTTCTGATTGGTTGTCATGACCTCATCCCGCTGTTGCACCTACAACGTCGCAACAGTGACATAGATGGACCCTTCCCGTGGAAAAGATGGGAAATGAACAGAACATACATCTTTCAGAAAGATGAATGGACGTGGCTGTGTCCGTGTGAACCACGGGCAGGTTTGAGGGCCGGAGCGCTTCGGGTTGTGTTTCCCCCGGGAATTGACTCCGGTCTGGTTGCCAACAGTCTAAATAGAAACCTGAACTTGAAAATTCACGTTGATAAAGCTCAGGAAAATGATCTCTTTCAGACCCTGGCTCGCAGTCCAAAGAGGTAGTTACATAGGTCAACAGATTTCTCTCCAGCCCTGACCCCTCTGGTCACATATGGTGTCCCATCTTGGTGGATTAATATGCAGAGCTGAATGCTTTCAGCTCATTATTCATGTGGCCAGGCAGAAGAGATTTCAAAAGATTTGGAATTTACCTCAAATACTCTGGGGTTCTTTTTTTTTTTTTTTAACCTTACTCTTGCTGTCAGAGGCAGTAGTTTTGGTATTCCCTCTGTTTCGAACATCTCACTTGAACCTCCAGTAAGAGGTGGAAAGTACTGCTCCATTTCTGGCTCACGTCTTACAGTGGAAAAGGCCCTTCTGCGTTGTTCTGGCTTTGTAGTGAAGGTATTGTGACCGAGATTCCTGACCCTTTCCAACACTTGACTTTGTCAGCCTGCTTTCCCTTTCGTCGTCATGTGCTGCCTCACTCATGAGTATTAATTGTGTTTTATTTATGAACCTGAAAGTGGCGTTCACCCACAGTCTTCTGCCTCCAGAAGTACCTACCTGGAGGATGCCAGTAGTTGGTGTAGGTTATGTTTTACCAACCTTGAAGGGCTGACATTTGGGGAAATGGCTGTTAATTGGGCGCTTTAGTCCGAGAGAGGAACTGTGATTGTATCCGCGGAATTTGTGGATTAGCGGCTGAGCGTCTCCTGATTATTGCGTCTCATGGCAGATACACTGACGGGGGACGCGGGCAGACCTTGGCTTCTGTGCAACATCTGTATTCTCTCAGACATGTGGCAGAGCGCAGGGCTTGGCTTCTTTCTGTCAGCTAATGATTGATGGAGGGCGGGAGGGGGGGTTGTTGTACCAAAGTTTAGCTTTTTGCCATGAAAAAACTTTGCACTTTACCTATTACGCGTGTTGAAAACACACCTAATGTTTTACTGCTGGTGGCAAGCCTTAAAAACTTCCCTGGATGATGGGACTTGCTTACATCATAGGTCACTGTGTTTTAATAACGCTGTAAGGTCGTCGCAGCTGAAATTGATATTTTTAATGGCATTGTGAGGTACACACTTCTGAACACGACTTTCATCTGAAAGGACACTTTTTAGTGAATGTGATTTTGTCTTTGCGAAACAGTCGTGCCAAAGGCTGCGTATCTTGGCTGTTGTTAAGGTTTGCTAACAGCATTTTTTTTAGATGTTAGTATTTTTGTGTGCCCAGTTTTGCATTGACTTGCACTCTGCTCAACCCCACTGCATCAGTGGGGAGTTCCAGGTTAGTTTTCTGACTGCACTGAAGTTTAATGGTGCAGCTCTGCTCCTGTGAAATACATTTTCTAAGAATTATTTGACCTTAAAAACCACATTGTTTACATAGATGTTATTTAGAGCTGAGTATTCACGTTTAGTAGAAAACGCTTGGGCTAAGGCTGAATGAGAGGGGGTACAATTTTACCAGTCCTTTTGTTTTTCCGTGTTGCTTTATACACTTTACTCTCAAATCTTCTTCCTGGTGCGGTTGTTTACCTCTTGCAATTTAGGGTGCAGAAAGACAAGGGGAGGGGAAATACACTACGTCATGTAAGCAAAACAGTCTGAAAAGAGATTACCTTCCTAAGAGAAAGTCTTATGAATTGCAAGATTATTTTTTTTCTCAATTATGGAGAGAACCCACCTCAGTTATTACTTAATTATTTTAATTGTATGGATAGGAAAGGCCTGCTATCTGGGAGAAATTAAGGGGAAAAGTTGTTTGAAAAAAAATGTTACAACCCTTAAAATATAATTGATAAAAATCCTTTAATTGATCTGTGAAGCAGTGAATTTAAAAATGGAATCATATTTCATCTGTTGATGTCTATGTGAAAAATTGACATTGTGTCCTCGTAAAATTGGACAAATGAGTCATGTAATTTTCAGTTACATAATCAATAACTTAGACAAATTCTACTTCTTTGATGATTTATGTGTCTGTTTTGTGGTCAGCTTAAAGTGGACGCAGAGTTCCAAACCCCTGTAAGACTGGCAGACCTGTAATAAACACGTGAATTTCGTGTCCGGTGACGCGCAGAGAGCGAAGCAAATCGGCCGCAGAATGTCTCTGCTCCGGAGGAGCGGCTCGGGACGGCCAACAGCCCCAAAACCACCAGCCCACTGCCAAAACTTGGTCCGGCTCTGCACTTCCCGAGCTCGGAAACCATCCTTTCACCTGCGGCACGTACTTTAGTAAAGTTTGAGAGGGGCGTTCTCCCCTGGGAGGGGTTTTGGGCTTTGTGTTTCCCACCTTGGAAATTCAGTGTCTTTGATCGCACCGTGGGTCAAGCGCGGCCAGCGGTGGCCGGGGTGGGTTTTAAACTTTTTTCCTCTCTAATTTTGCCCTTTCCTTTGCCCCTTCCCTCTTTGTTTATGCACTTATTTAATTTTTTTTCACCTGTTTGTGTGCGTTTGCCCCCGTTGGGGTCGCTCAGCGGGGCGGGCAGGGGAGCGGGGTGACAGCAGAGCACTCACTCAGGGCGCCGCGTCCAGCCCGGAGGCGATGTTCTCTTTGGCCTGTGGTGACCTTTTTTGACTACGTCCCTTACGCCAGAGACAGTGTCCTGAATGCCTCTATTTCACCCTGTTTAGCAGAGTGCAACCGTGCCCTTTAACTTGGTTTTCGGTGGGAGGAGAAGCTGCGGCAGACGCCTGAGCAGGGCACAAGGACGAGGGGTAGGGACTGCCTTCAGATGCGATTTTGATAACTAGTCGAGTGTGTCCAACTGTAGAAAATCACCGAGTGACAATCTGTCTACCTGACAGTGGCCACAATGCGCTACAAGGTTTGTGAATGGCCCTACAGATTAGAATGAAGCGAGCCCAAATAAAGTATCTTTTGTTGGTGCGGGCTCGGTTTGCTCTGGCCAGCTAGGTACGGGGACCTCTTTGATCCTCCTGCCGAGCCCAGAACCAAGCACCCAGTGAAAAGCTGGAATAAAGCTGTTCAGCGAGATAATTAATATAGACGTTTCCAAAAAAGTCAGTCTTTATTAAAATTTACTCTTAAAGGGCGGCTTGGTTTTGACTGGGAACCCATGGTAACTTTAAGGGCTCATCTGTTAAATGCACGTGCTTCTCTGTTCTCCCTGCGGTCGCGATTGTGTCTTCCACGAATATTACAATTCTTGCGTGATTTGCCGTCATTTAAAAATCATAATAAAATGATTGGCTGATTTATTCAAGATTTATTCCTCATTCATAAATTCATGTATTTTTCAACCAGCTCATTTTCTCAGGCACAAAAATGCAGCTGGTATGCTCAAAAGCATCCTGCAGGTCACGAATTTTCTCTGGGTTTGTTGAATACGGGACATAATCCCAGTGAAGTTTTAGAGCAGATTTAAAGATATAGTTAAAAGTCATCCCCACAGTAAAAGAGTTGACTTGTAAGCAGTACCACTGAATCCGTTTTGGTATCGATTCGTTGTTACAGCCGCTATTGGCTTCTGCATGGTATGCTCGTTGTCAGCCAGACAAAAGGATTTACTATTTTAAACTGTGGTGAATAACTTTCACGTGCTTTCTTTAATATATATGTATTTATATATATGGAATCCTTCCATCCGTTTAAAGGTTTTTATTGGCTGGGTGTAAAGCTTTTTATTCATCATTGCGTAGAGTTCTCAAAATAATATTTTCCTTTAGTTCTCACACTGTTTTCTGAAAAAGTTGTATAAAGTGCTTATGAATAAAACAGCGTATTAGATTATTTTAAAGGTAAAACAGGCAACTTTTCTGATGCTGGGGGATGTGTCTGAGCACAAATGCACGCACAGACACATATTCACACATCAATATCCCTTTAATGACAGAAAAGAAACAGAGTACGCTTAAAATACCCTTTTAGAAGTTATGTTGTGCGAACCTACTGAAATAAATATAAAAGTTTTTAAGAGCATTAAATAAATGCAAAGCATTTTCAAGCATTAAATCTCCCTTTTCATATTATTTCTTTTTGTGTGTGTGTGTGTGTGTCTCCTCTAAAACAGGAAGGCTATGGAGTAATAGTACTGAATCCCAATGAGAACTATATTGAAGTGGAGAAGACAAAAGCCCAAGTACAGCTGTCTTCTGATAGCTCAGATGAACCTGCAGAAAAGAGGGAAAGAAAAGACAAAATCCAGAAAGAAACAAAGAAGCGACGTGACTTCTACGAAAAGTATCGAAATCCACAAAAAGAAAAAGAAACTATGCAGATGTATATTAGAGTAAGTTTCTTTTGGTTTTGTTTGCCCTTCTTTAATGCCGTATAGATATTTTTACTGTCCATAGTGGCTAGTAAACAGCGTGCTTTTTTAAAAACAAACACCTTCCTGAGATGGCATTCAAGAGTTCATACAGAGTTCCTGGCTCTTTATTCTAGGGGTATTTTTTGTCACTTATCGAATGTGGAGTTTTGGAAGAGTTGCAAAACATTCCTTTCTAATTTCAAAGGGGAACTTCAAATAAACCCCAGAGGAACTCACTGGTGCTATCAAGAAAGAGAATGATTTAAGGAAGACTTTGTAAAAATGATTTTATAAACAGAGGTGTACAGAAGAAACACTTTCTAGTGCAGCTTAGGCAAAATATTAGCTTCGCACGTCGTGCACACATTTATTGTACTATGTTGTCTTATATTGGGGAGGCAGTAGTTATAGCCTGATAGGTTTTTAACATATTACCTACTGAATTAATAATGTATTGTGGAAAATACCGGTGTTCATCTTGTGTGGTAGCAGATTTACCCTATAATGTATTGTTTTCATATGAGCAGCCATCCATTGTGTTTCAGCTGAACTTCAGACGGCAGATAAAGGAGGAGAGTTATTAATATCTTAATAAATATTTAAGCTAGAATAGTTCGAGAATGGTGTAATGAGGAAACTCTGTCCTTTGCTCTTTTCTTACTCAGTGAACCTTTGCACTTTGTAATGCTACCAGCATGGGATCGTTATAACAGTGCTACCCGAGGATTTCTAATTCTGCAGGGGGCACAAACAATATTATTTGCACTTTGACACATTCTGCTTCATATACATACTATGCATTATACATTCGAGACTGAGTCATGCAATTTCCAAAGCCCTTATTTTGAAAGTTAGCACTTTCATTCAACAGTAAAACATGTCAAAAACGCCACAGTATGGTTAAAACAGTACAAATGTGTATGCCTTTCTGGTGTGAAACAGAAAAATCCAGTGAAAGGCATGTTAGAATCATCTTAAATTTTAATCTGTTCCTATTAATTGTGGTTTAGCATAACATTGTGTGTAGAAGTACAGCTGTACTGGCTAGTTAAAAGAGTTTGTAACCTGGATGCGAGATTGTCACTAACACCATAAATATTGCTGTGTGTTTTGAGAAATACCTCTTGCTACTGACTATGGGAAACAAAAGGATGCATATACATATTCAAAGTCCCCAACAGGGCCCTGTTTTTTCTATCGCTGCTTTTCGTGAGGGTTGCCATTCTGCCCGCCAGCCAGACCCTGCTTCTTCAGAGGGGCCACCAGGCTTGTCTCAAGGTGGACCAAGTTGCTGTATTGTCCAGAAAGGAGGTCCAGCATCCCCTTGCCGAAAGTGAACCTTTTTTTGATAACCTTTTTAGCAGTTCCAACTTCTTGTGGCTCTTTGGCTTGGTGAGGCATGAAATTTGGCTTGGGGAGGGTTGACCCCCAAAACATAACAAGCATGACTCCATCCCATTTTCTTCGTTGGGCAGCTCTGTGCTTCACATATGACTGTTGACGTTGGCTTTATTTGATTTCCTTCAAACCGTGGAGAGAAGTAGCATAAGTTTTAGTGAAAGCGTGGGTGGTGGTCTCCTTTCCTGGGCAAATTGAGTGAAATCGAGTTTTCTGATGTGGTTGGTGTTTTATTCTGAAAGAGTTCTTAGGGTTGTTTTCTTCACAAGGTTCTCATACAGAGAGTTTTTTGAAATGGAATGAAAAACTTCCGCACTTTGGTGTGTGACGGGACAAATTGCTGCAATTTACTTGCCTGTGTGGTTTCCGAAACAAACCTGGACTGCCGACAGAGTGCCATTTACCCTGTTGGGCAGAACTGTTAACGCCATAGGTGATGGCAAGAGGAGCCGTGAACATAGCGAGCTCTGCTCCACCTTCCCGGCCACAGTCACGGTGGTCGGTCTGTCCACCCATCGCACAGTGCGAACAAAACAGTGTGACGCCTTATTGGCAACATGTAGAAATAAAATTGCCTCCAACACTTGGGTCTGTGGGATGACATGTGCTGGAGGAACCACCGTTCGTTTGCAGCCTGGGACTTTCCACCCGGCTTAGGGCAACCACAGGTTCTGCGGGGCACCTCCTTGGAGCTGGTGTGGGGTAATCTCAAAGGGCGACTTAGACGTGACCTTTACTCACTGCATAGTATGACGTTTGACTCATTGGAGTCTTGAACTAAAACATATTGTCACTCCGCAGAAATATTTAAGGGTGGTGCATGCTTCATAACGACCTCGTCAAAGAATTTTGAAAAACCTGAGTAAGCCTTACGTCGTCATCTTTGCCAAGCAGGGCAAAGCAGTACAGAGAGATGAGATGAAAAATACCCTCACAAGAAGGCATCAGCTGCACCCAACGCTGAGTGAAAATTTGTTTGTGTCAAATACGCTGGAGGAATTGCTTCAGACTGTTAAGTAGTAGGAATAAATATCCCCGGTTATGTTCTTGTAGGGTCATTGAGATCTGTTGTGATCCGATGAGGAAATGCCATTTGAACTAATTAAAGCTGTCTGGATGATGCTCCCACTTGTGCAGTTAGATTTTCCAGGAACTGGAAAAATGGAACTCTTCCATGATTAAATTTCTTTAAGTATTTTATTTATTTTTATAGGGAAAAAAAAAAAACCTAATAGCTGGGACACTCAAGAATATGTAAAAGCAGAGTCTTAAAATACAAAATCTCAAATTGTACTGTATTTTTTTCACAAAATGAGTACAAATAAAAATGTCTATGGGAGTGTGTAGTGCATTAAGCATAGTGGTTGAAAGATCAAAGTACTTATTGTTTCATGCTGGAAGTTTCCTTAACTATGAAATAATGTACTTTCTGGCGTACATTATAGCTTGTTAAAGGGACTGATTTGGTCTGGGCAATAAACATCATGTCAAACGTTATGGCAGGAAAACCTGCTTAATATGTTTTGTAATAAGACAGAATTTTTTGTTCTTGAAAACATCTGCCAACTGAATTTGCGAGTGAAGACAGAAAATGTCATCAATTCAGTAACAATCTTATAAATTTGGTTTCTTTTTTGTCAATGCAAACCAAGGGGAAAACTTCTTGATAATCAGCATTGACTATAATACTTTATGGAATGATTAAACAAAAGCATTTTACTTTTATATAACATGCTAATGAATGCATATGAATTTTAATACTCTTACTGTTCAGATTTTAACAAGCATATTGCCAGCAGATCGTTTTAAAAGCATCTGTTTTTTAATGTGTTGAATGGAGGACTGAGTCAAATAGCTAAATATGTACATACATCCTCCTAAAAAACATATTTCTATCCTTACTTATACATACTACCATTTTTTCTTAGACCACCAGAGGCTGCTGCTGTACATACCGGCTAATGCTTCCCCCCAGAAACTTAATGCCCTAGCCAACCTTCGTTTATTACTGAACTAAACTGAGAATTTGTTGATCTCTAACCTTTTTCTGTGGAAACAGATCATAAGGGCTTAAATGCGACACGATTATTCTCTCCATCCTCCGAGCCATCTCCCACTCCCTACAGATTTTCACATTGACAGTGTCTTCTCTATGGTAAAAGACACTTAGAAATGTAAATCAGTATTTATCCCCTTCTAAATGGCATTCACCACTTAAACAAGTATACTGAATGGGTTCTGAAATGTTACGAAAGGAAAAAGTATAAATTGCATAATTTTGTAATAATAGTAATTTGCAATAATGTTGTTTCCACAGTAGTCGAAGGATATCAAAGAGGGACGAAGCAGGAAGAAGTACTTTTATCAGATCAACTGATGGGGTCAGCTTTTCTGGGCAAAAGGAATGAGCCTTTCCTAGGCCCGTGTGCTAGGAATTTCATCCTTTTTTTTTTTTTTTTTCCATGGAGCTTAGCTGCTTTAATAACTCTTACTGCAAATATTATTTTTTACTGTAGCACAGCACTATTTATACTAACAGCATACCAACGAAATCGAATTAAATTTGGACGTAACGCGCTTCTCATAAATAATTTTTCCCGTTTTCTGCGAGAGATTAAATAGAAAAAGATCATGTGCAACTAATTAATTTGTTTTGCTAAAAATGGATGCATCGGGGTGATTTGTGCCAGCGTTTAGGAGAAAGTGGTAAAAGGCAGGTTTATTAGCGTACGGTTAAGTGCACTGCGACTGCTGGTGGGCAGGAAATCCTGGCAAGCGCGCCGGCACAGTTGTGCCATTTCTGCTCATTGTTCGCCGGGCCTGACACGAGGCACCGCCTGACGGAAGGTCACCCCCGAGTGTCCGCTTGTGCGGGGTGACCTTTCGGGGCCGGGGATTTATTTCACGCTGGAGACGGAGCCGTTTCCCGGCGTCGCCACCGTCCCGCCAGCTGCCATGGGTCTGTCCCCGCGGCCGTCCCCGGGCAGATGCCGGTTGCCTCTGCCCACCCTGTGACTTGGCAGAGCGCGCGGCCGCGCTCCTCCGGAGCCGGCGTGACTGCATTAGCCTGCTGCTGAGACCCAGCTAATAAGCCCTTTATTCCACCAGAAGAGACAAAATGACAAGCGCTAGGCAGACGGCTCCCAAGAGGTCAGGGACATGCTCCAGCACAGAGGAAAGTCTGTGGCAGACATGGCCATCAGGTCTCCAGCCTCCAGAATCTCAGCCCAACGCTTATATCGCAAGGCCTTTTTTTTCCCCCCCTTTTACAACTGTCAGCACCGCTTTACCTATACCTCTGAAGTAGCACATGGTTTTACTGTGTCCATATTTACCCTTACTTCCTTATGTTCTTGAGAAATCTCCTCCACTTCTAACCAACAGCAAAATCATCCCAGTGATGGAACGCTCATACAAGCTCCCGTGGCTTTACTGTTCTCATCCCACGTACCGCCGGACTTTCGCAGTTTAAAAAGACTGCAGTTCAGGTGCTGGGACGTAAACCTGTGGTAACATTCTGGGTGCTGTCGGGGATTTGGGATGCTGGAGAGACGTGGGCAATGTCTTGTAGGACCTGCGCCACCCTGACCCAGCAGCGGGAAGCCAAGCAGAGTGCTCTAAAGAATCTGCGAAGGCACTGAGCACCTGCAGTTAGGTGCCCACATCATTCCTAAAGGGTTAGATAAGCTTTAAGTCCCTATAGTAGTTTCTATATAACAGAAAAAGTATGTATGTATCATACTGCATTCTATAGATACTACAACAAACAGGCATCTTACATTAAATAGCTAAGGTATACAGAGTTTAAACTTTAGTAGTATTCAATCACTTATGCATAGGCTATTTAGCTTGTGCGGTTAAATTAGGTATTTTAAAAAATCCTGAAATTGTAAAGACTTCTTATGATATGTTTTGCGTCTGCCAGTCCAGAAAAGTTATATTTGTCTTTTCCGTGAGCGAGTGAGAAATCAGAGACACAGATAATCACCGAAGGAAGATTTTGCATCTCTTCAAGAGCGCCACCAGCTCTTCTTTCTGCAATACCCTCTCTTTGTTCTGCATTTCACAAGTGTGGTTTAATCAAAGAAAAGGAATAAATCGGGGCCATGTAGCTTTGGTGTCTTTCAAACATGCTTTACATGATGCCTACAAAATGTGCACTGTTAGATCCGGCTCCTAAAACGTGAGGCAAACCGTGTGAGTTTCCAAAAGAAAGAAGCAGCTTGCAGCTCTCCTCCCACCACGAGCTGCGTGGTGCTCCCGTCGTGCTAAAAAAGACCGTCTCTCACAGGTCAGATGAGTCCTCCTTCCCTTCAGACGGGATTCAGGCTCGGTAAACCTGGCCGGTTAGCGAGCTAGCGGTAAAGAAAACTAGCTCAGCAGAAAGCGGACCTACTTGTTGAAGGCAAAGGTGAATAAAATTATTCAAACTTCTTGCACTCAGATACTGCCTGTCTTTGATTGTAGAGCGATTGCAGTGAAGGACTGAAAAGACCTCAAAGGTCTTCTGGTCCATCCTCCTGCCGCTACAGATTGCTCTCTGCAAGGATCCTTTATCATTTATCTAACAGAATCAAAGGATGAGATCCTTTTAGCTGATACCCAAAACAAGGGTGATGTCCTTTAACCTACTGCACGCGGCTGCACATTTTGGTGCTGGATTTCAGTGTGTTTGGGGAAACAGGCAGAAAAAAATTTAGCAGGGGGTCAAGTGGCAACATAGACCTTTTTGCAAAACTTGGAGATTCTTTACTTTTTTTTTTTTTCTTGGGACCAGTCAGCCGTAAGAGCCTTGGTACAGTGAGAGGTGATGAACCTTAATTTCTGAGATAAATATATATAGTCATCTTAAGATGAATGGTGCTGTTGCAAAATAAACCTTTTCTGTGGGGACGCACCACCCCGCCCCGCTCCCCTAGAAATATATATGGGGTTTGGGTAGGGGGATATGAGGACTGTACCACGGTGCGTGGAGGTCTGGAAAACAACATTTGTGGAGTCCTAGGAAATGAACGTCAACAGACAGGGGACCGGGGCACAGGATGCAGGGTACGTTCAAGGATGTTGTTTTCACCTCATCTGGTGCAGAAAACAAAGTGGAAAATTCAGGAAAAAATATGAAAAGAAAAAAATCTAGCTTTTGGGATTAAGATAAATCTGGTAGTTCCTCTGTAGTCTGCTTGGCTGCCTGCGGCAGTGACGGCTGCCAAAGGGGCTAGAAGTAGTGGAGGAAACAGTGGCATGGACAAATGTGGAGTAAACTGCCCAGAAAAAACATCAGTTCCTACCCTGCAATTCATAGATGGCTGACGATTTGAAAAATCAATTATTACAGCCCTTTCATTCATTACATTTTAAAATCCTTTACGAGTGAAGGATTTTACTAACTAAAATCCGTATTTTTTGTGAATTTACTTACTGCGCGCTGTTGTTTTGAATTATTTACCTCTTGAGATCAAGGTTTATCTTTGTAATCAGCTCATTGTCATCCCTATACAGGCGAAGAAATATGCCTTATTGTGAGCTCTGAGGAGAACGGAGTCATGACCTCCGTTCCTGCTATGCCTTAGTGAACTCCGTAGCCGATCAGCACGCCCTGAGAACTACCTTTTACCACCTTCAGAGCGGTTAACTTCATTTTCATACTGTCCAGACAGAAGCCTTTCCTAAGGTAGTCCGTTTTATGGTATCTCTGGCCATGAGCTCATCTAAATTTTGAGAAATCTTGCCGTTCCTTTCTCAGCTGAATCCTTGTTTTATCCTCCCGTCCCTGGCGAAAAGGGGTTGCTAAACTGATCAAAAATGCCTTTTGTCTTTTGTGGTCGGTGGTGTCGGTAGCAGGTTTTCTCCCCTGAATGGGCTGCATGCTGTTCAGCCACACTCTTCCACACTTTTTTTTTTAACAGTTGATTCTCATTCAAAAAATTTCCCTGTATTTTTTGATCAGGACTTGGCAAGAGTGAATTTGTCAATACACAATGAGGTATATTTTCTTTATTATCAAGTAATACTCGATTTTTAGTTAGTTTTCCCAATAGATGGCACTGCTTGGAGAGAAACCACTGAATAAAGTAAGACCGACTTGAATTTAGAGTTACCAAGAGTTGCGTGTGTTGAGGAGCCTTGAGTTTTTTTCTGGGCTCTTAAGCAACAGTTTGGGAGCTTCTAGTTTGGTACTTTTAGTGAAAGCATGGAGTAAGAAAGGTATCACAACTGCATCGAACGGGTTCTTCAGAAAGGAAGGGACGTCCCTGGGTTAGTAGCTGTTGACAGATGTAATCATGCTTCTTCTGTGACTGGTGAGTAATTATGGAGACCGCACATCAGGGTCGCACGGGCTCAGTTGCCATTCTGCTGTCAGAGCGTGTAGCAGGAGGGATCCTCGGTTCACCGTCACGATGTGCTGAAATAATTCACCACGCGTCCAGCCAAGTGTCAATTTTTTAGTCCTTTAATAAAATACGGCTCCTGGTTGCTGCACCTCTACAACTCTGAAAAAAAAAAAAAAAACAGAACAGAAATATTATGTCTGGGTTTGTTGCGTCCTTATTAAATTAGGGAGTGAGTGGAAGAGTTGCTCGGTCCCCACTTACTTTGCAACTTAAACATTGTCCAGTATCACTTAAATTCGAGTCCGTCGTTATACCCATAGTACAACGTGAGTTACATGGGGCACTTCCCCCTTACACATGTACACAACTGCCCACACGTGTATGTCCGCACTGGCACTACCGACACCAGAACACGCAAACACTACACACATTGGCTGGAAAGTTTCCTTTTTGCCAAAAGCCAAGGTTTCATCGGTGCATCCCATCATACAGTACAGCAAGAAGTCTAACATGGAGTTGATTCAGACAATACACCTGATACTCCATAAGTGTCTGCAACCTGTTTTGTTCTGTCGGACTGGTGTTCCCTTCCGGGATGGTTTTTTACTCCTATCTGCTATCTTTTCCACCTGCTGTGTAACTGAATAATCTGATTTCATGGATCTTGCAAGTTCAGCCTATATCCTAGAAAAGTGGGCAATTGACATTATCGCTTAATTGTGTCGCAGCCGCTCAGTTCTTAACCTGTGAAAACAGAAGCCTTAATTGCGTGTAGACGTTAAGAAGACAGATATTTATTTCTTTTAGGAATCTGGTTTGCTGAGGAATTCTTTTGAAGTTAGCAAACTAAGTAATAAACAAATTTAGCAAAGCTTAGGCTGCGTAAGTAGTTTTGAAAGATTTCAAGGTTCTGCAGTTAACTTTGTGGTCTTACCCTTTGATGAGTCTCTGCCCTCGCACATTCTGCTGTGCAGTACGCCTCTCCGAGCCGCCGGGCACTCCGCTTTCCCTGTTGGTTGAAAAATGAACACGCACATTTGATGACAGGACCGTGTTTTTCATCATGTGTCCTTTGCACTGGCTGCCAAAAAAGGGTAGGCTTATGTTTAATGGCTGTTGCTTATTTTTAAACCCTGAACCGGTGAAGACCTTGGCCATGTATGAAATCCTCCTGGTTGGGATATGTCAAGCTTTCAGACGCCGCGTGCTGTGTAAGGCTCTGACTGCTTTGCCCTAAGTGGGCAAATGAGTTACTGCTGTGATGGATCTTAAAACAGCGGCACCTGATTTGATCGTGGGGTCCACTTGTCTTAAGTACCTTTTCGCTGCTGTTGGCTGTTTGTTCATTATGTTCTTTCACCGTTTCCTTTCCCTTTCTCGTTTGAACTACCCCAGCTGACTGGTAGCATTTGGCTGATATTTAAATGGATTTTTGTCCTGACGGGCACCAGACAGTATCATCGCAGGCGTGGAAGTTCAGATACTGTCATACAGTTGTGGTAAACAACCGTGACGTGATTTTCTAACAACACTATGGCGTAACACCTATTTCTACCCAAAGATAAAGTGACCAGACAAAATTCAGGTCTGCTAGACCTGAGCAGCTGCAAAAAGGTGACCACTGCCTCAGTTGTGCTGGGGGTCCACAGAGCATACAAAAGTTGGAAAGAAAAGGTTATAACATGGAAATATTGTAAATGATTTCATGTCCGGAGTGGCAGTCATCTGCAGGACCTCTCTGGAGCATATTCAAAGTCACTCTGTGTCTCAAATGCATGTGGTTCGAGGTTTGGAGAACTTCCACAATGCATGTTTTTACACTTCTTCGACACTGTAACTACAGAGCTCGCTCTGTTTGCTTTTGATAGGAAGTACCAGTCAGGCACTGGTGGCCGGTCCTGGCTGACACTGCTTTGGGCATGGTGTTGGACCAGATGACCTGCAGAGGTGCTCTCTAAGTGATGTGGTTCCATGGTTTGAGATTACCAAGTTCCACCTCAGCCCTCGAAGAAGTATTTAAGTTATGGATGGGCTTTGTGGACATTGTGAAGAAAGGTGAATTTCCCTGTCTTAGAACATTTGGTACTACTGAGGTTGTGGTTGCTGATGCGCTTACAAAGAGCAGGAAGCCTGCCTAGCTATTAGCACGGTTAATACCACGTGGCCTTGCACAGGTACTGCGACAGAAGTGCGCATTGAGAGATATAAGCCTCTCCAGGCAGGCGGTGGTGTTTCTTGGCATTTTTAACACGGGTGTGTTGAGCACAACGTTTGTGATTTCTTCAGAGATGAAGAAATTCCCCGAGCCAGATCGTCTGCTTTAATTTGCTGAAGGCCCTCAGAGCAGTACAGCAGGAGGAGGGTTTTTTTCACAGATGTTCTCCAGATGTTACTGGCATGCCCATTTTTGAATAATGGGAAGGATACAAGTACTGACCGTGTCCTTCCCACTCCCTCTCCTTTGTTATTTCTTTGGCAAAAAAGGGTTTTGTCTACATGGTTAATTTGAGTCCACAAACTTTCATTTTAAACTACAAAGCAGTTCTGGAGTTTCGGGAAGAGAAAAAATACTCTGTGACATTCAAATTGATTATTTGCCAAGTGTGCCTTTAGAAGAGGACAGACATGGCAGAATTAAAAAGGCTGCAACTTTATTAAAGCATTAGTGAACAGCCGTTTAATTAAGCCTGTGCGCAACCGCTTCTTCGGTTTTGTCTACACTGTTAATTTCAAAGTGAGACCTGAATCTATATCACAGCTGCAGGCCAGTGCGTTAACTGCAGGTTGACTTCAAGCCCTTGAACAGACCCCCAGTTTCTCTTCATATCTTAAACCTGTGCCCGTGTTCGTTAAGGGTTATGAATCATTTAAGGTACTCCTGTCCAGTTTTCTGAGAGTGCTGTTCACTGGAAGAAGTCTGCTCATGCAGACGCCTGCGGTGCCACCTCCAAAACTTGGAGGAGAGGCATTTTTGGGTATTCTGGCGTTGTGCTGGGATAGCGGGCAGAGTGAATGTGATCGCAGTTTGGGGGATTTCCAGGACATCTGGTACCTGGCAACTATCAGTTCTTACTGCTCATTGTCAGCTTGATTACTAAACAACATTTAAGATTTAAAATATGTTAGTGTAGAAACATTTGCACTAACAGAGCTAAACTACAAAAATAGAAAAATACGTTAGACGTGGATAGTTAAACAGCATTCAACTGTTGGTAGCCATAAGAGCTGGCAGAGCCCTTCCAAAGTCTGTTAGCTTGAAGATCTGGTTAATCAGCTCCTACAGGACATCCAGGACCAGGGACAACTTACCCAGACCGTTCTTGGGCTCACAGCTTTTTTTACTGCCACCATTAAGGACAGATCCTGCAGTTGCCCGGGGCTGTTCTTCTGCACAATCTTTCTTCTGCAGTGCAGGATGGAGTCGCTCCTGCCTCTCTTTTCCTCTTGGTACGCACTTCACTCCCTATCACCAAGCACCGGGACATTTTGTGGCAATACAAGGATGTGGTTAGACACCAGGTGACCACCCAGCTGCTCCGTCCCTCCTCTCCTCAAGTGGACAGAGGAGAGAAAATACAACAGAAGGCTCATGGGTCAAGATATGGACAGGGAGATCACCCAGCAGTTACCATCACGGGCAAAACAGACTTGACTTGGGGAAATTAATTTAATTCATTGCCAGCTGACAAGGGAGCAGGATAATGAGAAATAACAACAATCTCAAAACACCTTCCCCTCACCCCTCCCTTCTTCTTGGGCTCAAGTACACTCTCAGCTTCTCCACCTCTTCCCCCCGAGTGGCAAAGGGGGACGAGGAATGGGGGTTGTGGTCAGTTCATCACATGTTGTCTTTGCTGCTCCTTCCTCCTCCATGGATGGAGGTGGATATCTGCTCCACCTCACAGAAGAAAGACCTGAGTTATTAAGCAGGAGGAGGTGCTCAATGAATAATACCTCTCTCTTTTCCTGATAAATTTTATTGGCTTTGCACCATCGTTGACGAGCAAATGGGATTTGCTTTCAGAGAGGGTCTGGTAATGGGGTGGCATGGCAAAGCCCAGCAAACAGCTGAAATGGGATTTGGCATTTATCAAATAAATAGAGGGGGCTTTTGTTAGGATTGTTGTCTGTTTTCATCCTGATGTAATGTTCTATAGCGAACTCATACAAACTTTGATGAGAGATGTTGGAGGACTAGTCTGTAAGACGAATAATATGCGTGCATCGTGATACAGAAAAGTTTAACAAAAGGAACTTAAAGAGTAGAGTTATTTTTAATTAAAGCACAATAAAATCCAGGCTTCCAAAACTAAGTAACGGTTTGAATGGGTGCAGGTTGCAGATGCTGAATCCGCTTAATCCTTGTTTTAAAACACGTCAAACAAATGGTGTTGGCTAAAAAAGGATTAAAATGTCATCAAGGACCATTTATAACAGTAACAAAAGCTACATCCGTGTGGGTTTTCGAGGGTTTATTTTTCTTACCCCACCCACCAGCATAGACATCATAGGTTACATATTCTGTAGAAGATACATATTATTCTCCCGATCTTTGGTTATCTCTGGAATTTCTGTTCCGTTATTGTTCAGTCTATGATCTCAATAAGACCCCCAATGTTTGGCCTGTGCTGCCTGAGTTAGAAGATTGCTCCCAATTTTCCAGTTAGGTCAACCAAAAAAATTAAGATATGATAGAAGGTCAGTGGAAGAAATTCATATCAAAACAACTGCTCACCATGTCATTATGACAACCTGCTGTAACAAATGTGCTTCTGTTTTAACTTATGACAATTAATTGCTAAAAGTAATTTAATCTGACAGTGGCAAGATGTTGAAAGACTCGTGAAGATGTCATAAAAGCGACCTTTCTGCCCATGTGCAACCAAAAGCCATTTTTAACAAGGAGCCTCAAAAACAGTACAACTTCTTTTGTACTTTGTTAATTAGTTATTGATTTGAAACAATGCTCTGCCAAATATTGTCAGATTAGCTAGACGCCAGCAAGGTCACGGTGTGACAGTCTAGTCCTGATAATCTTATGGTATATAAGAATTCTTTTTTCTCTCAACCTTTTGTTCTGATATCCTGAGAATTACATTTCCTGGCTTTAGCATTTGTGCTAATTTAAAATACAGCCAAGCTGTCTGTTACGGAGTTGGGTGTTTTGAGTTGTTAAAAAATGACACTGCGTTAGAGGAAAAATTGCTAGTGATCTAATGTCTGATGATCTTCGGCGGCGGCGATGCACCACTGCCGCAGCGCCAACGCCCTCACTGATCTGAGCGGAAAAGAGCCCGCTTTAGTAAAACGGTCAGCACGAGGCAGTTGCGGGGTTCAAGCCAGAGGCAGAGTGAGTCCTGGGGTTGTTTAGCGGCTCATCGGGATTAAGGATCCTTTCTTTGCTTACAGTACTGCGAAACAAAAATAATGGAGGTGGGGCGGCCGGACGGGAAAACTGAGAAGCAGAACTCAGGCCTGAATAGCTCAACATTCAACTTTTCACATCGTTGCGACAAGAACCAAGAGAAAACGCAAATCTGAATTTCAGATTGTGTTTGTCGTCTGTTTAGATAATTGTTTTATAAGCTAACGGCTGTTACTTCAAATACAATTAATTATCGTATGCTACATATTAAGGTACTTCAACGAATCTTTATAACCATACATTAAATAAATAGTATATCAGCTTACTTAAAGCACTGAGCACTTTGCTGTCTTTATTAGGAGAAATCAAATAGCTTTGAGCCTGTTAAATCTTTCTTTCACTTAAATAACTGCTCTTGAGTGTATGTAATAAATAGAGACAGAGACGTCAAGAAGAAAAATACAGGGTGAAGCCGTTCTATTTAGTTTAACTCATGTAAGAGATATAAACTCTGTAACAGAGACTTTACAGCTGAGCTTTGTTCTGAAACCATAGCTGTTAATGAAAATACTAAGTTGTTGTTTTACTTAAATGTGTTGAAGTTTGCTAGATTCATTGTTTCCTGTGGTGGGGAAATCTGCATTTTTCTTGGCCAAAATGCTATTTTTCTTGCAATAGCATGGTTGAAAAAATTGTCTGTTTCTCATTACAACATATAAACAGATTGAAAGAACTGGAAAGTAAAATAGTCTTTAAGTACTTTAGGAAATAGAAAAATAACACTTCTGCATGACTTCCATTAGGAGTTTTTGAATGTTTCGGATGCATTTGTTTCAAAAGAAATTGTTTTTAGTGTTTAGAAAAGCACATGCAATCATTTAAACAACTGGCATGATCTCTCTCTGTGTCTTGCAAAGATAATTCTTTTTGTAAAAGTATTGTATTCATTTTTATTTACTCGCCCCCACAATTAATCTATTAATTGCCAGAAACGTGTCTGGTCGGGAGGACAGCTGTGAAGATACAACCTGATGGTTTGGTTTAGAAATGCTCTTTTGTTCCCATAATTCAGTCGCACAAAAGGTCGTCTTTGGTGAAGTTCGTTACGTTAGGCAGAAACACGTTGCGGGCAGAATCTCAATCCCTGGGGTTAAGTAGCTTGGAAAGAAAGAAGTAGGAGGAGACATAAAAAAGGTGCGTGTAAAATGTGGGGATACGTACCAATAGTGTTGTACTGAAACACAACTGCCCCATTGTTTGGGGACTTTCACCGATTGGAGTCTCTTTGGCCAAACTGCTGTGGTTGTTACTTAAATCGGAGTATGTAAGTCCACCTGCAGAGGTTGGCAGATGCCGTGCTCGGAGCATCGTGGCCGGGGGGGGGTTGTGTGTATGGCACAGGTATTTGTCAAGAGCCGCAGTACGGCTGTGAGGCGGGACTGGTCTGAGGAGTTGTTAACGATGAGTTTCCCCACGCAGGACTTCCAAGCTGTTTGCCAGAAGATGCTGCTTCAGATTCGGGCTTCCTTCACCTGGAACCCTGCAAGTTACGTGGAAAGGGGAAAAAAGCATCAAAAAAGCAAAAATCCAAAAGTCTGTCAGAGGGCTAAAAGGGAAATTAGTTATTTTTTTTCTAAAGTAAAGCTTCCTTTGATTCATTTCCCTCCTTCCTCCTATTCTCTTCTCCTGCACCTCTTTCCTCTCGGTGAGTCAGCAATGTTCTTGTCCCCAGACTTAAAAAAGACAAATGTCATTTTTGTGTTTATTTACATTCTTGTCTTAATGATAAAATAATTAGGTTAGGTGACTCCTACCGTGTCTGTCGGTTTGGAAACAATCTGAACAAAAAGGATACCGCCGACATCCAGGGGCAAGATCTGTTTTGAAGGCTTTTAACTGTTTTCTCTCCAGCTCAACAGGGAGCAACTGGCCACTGAAACAAAAAAAAAACCCAACCATTCATTTAAAATACCAACCCCCAAGCTTTTGCTAGGGATGATAATTAAGAGCCACGGAAAAACTGTTTTTGTCTAAATTTTCCTTCTTTTCGCTCTGCTTTCCCGCACTTTACCAGAAGACGGTTGGGTGGTGTTGACAGGACATGCCAGACTCCAGCAGAAGTAATAACGGGAAAATCCAGACTGGAACAACAGCCTGACAAAGTCGTCTTACCCTGGCTGACAGGCAGATACTTTTAACCAGGGAGATGATGCTATAA
This sequence comes from Charadrius vociferus, assembly GCF_000708025.1. Taxonomy (NCBI): domain Eukaryota; kingdom Metazoa; phylum Chordata; class Aves; order Charadriiformes; family Charadriidae; genus Charadrius; species Charadrius vociferus. Next base: position 1,328,983 of record NW_009648252.1, read on the forward strand.
TAACTTTTGAGACTTAATTAATTTAGCCTGAGCTCTGGGTTTTACTTTATAAACAGCAAATCCCTTCAAGTTACAAAGTGCCTTGAATTTCCTAATAAAAGGCTGAAGACGTCGGGAGAGCGTTGGAACACAGCCTGGCAGCGGAACATGTTCCCCACACAGATGGGCCGAGTCTCTGCGCGTGGGGTCGCTGCACGTCGAACAAGGCAGGTGATGTTTGCTGCGGACTTTGGTTATTTTTGCACAGACCTGCAGCCAAACTCGACCACCTTTTTTTTTTTTTTTACTTCCAGTTCAAATGCAAATCTAAGATGTTTCACCTGTAACACAAGACTTTTACCAAACGGTGGTGTATTCTTTTAAGATCGGCGAGGTCATAGAATCACAGATGGGTTTTCAGCCCATCTGCTGCTGAATGGAGAGGTGGTGGGAACCCATACTCTGCTTGTAGCTGCTCTAGGAAAGCTCCTCAGCCAGACACTGAGAAAGATAGAATCACAGAATCACGGAATGGTTTGTGTGGGAAGGGACCTTAAGGACCATCCACCCCCCTGCCTTGGGCAGGGCCACCTCCCCCCAGCCCAGGTTGCTCCAAGCCCCGTCCAACCTGCCCTTGAACACCTCCAGGGATGGGGCAGCCACAGCTTCCTCGGAATCATTACCTGTTGTCCTATCACAACAGCCCTTGCTGAAAAATTTGTCCCCATCTTTCTTACAAGCCCTCTTTAAGTACTGAAAGGCTGCAATAAGGTCTCCCCGGAGCCTTCTCTTCTTCAGGCTGAACAACACCAAATCTTTCAGCCTGTCCTCATAGGGAAGTTGTTCCAGCCCTCTGATCATTTTTGTGGCCCTCCTCTGGACCCACTCCAACAGGTCCATGTCTTTCCTGTGCTGAGGAATCCAGGGCTGGACACAGTATTCCAGGTGGGGTCTCACCAGAGTGGAGTAGAGGGGCAGAGGTCCTGCCAGGGCAGGGCTCTGAAGGCCTCCTGCGAAGACCTACGTGTACAGTATTCGGTCAGTGTTGCATTAGTGCAGCTGAGACCACTCACACCTCTGTGAAGAGTAACTGTGGGCGCTGACGACTTCAGTCCATGGTTTCACGCCATTGTTTGCCTGTTAGAATATTACAAATAAGGGCTTGGAGGCAGGTCCCGTGGCCAAAAGAGTGCAGAGAGGGGTTTGATTTCCATGTTAGTTGAGGGCTTAGCTGGGAAAACTCTTCTCTGGCTTGGAGTTGCTTCGTTTTTTCTCTTGTGTGCAATAAAGCTGGATGTAAAGGGGAACAGTCACTCCCTCCTGTGGCCCCAGGGGAGGTCAGGATCCGAGCTCCCTACCTTCCCACATATATATAGCATAGCGCTGAATTTTATTTCCTGACCACCATCACCAGGGAAAGCCCAGCCTGCGTCTGAAGTGGGGAAAGTGGGACAGGATCTGAAGTCGTCTTGGATGGTAATTGCGGTGGGAGCTGGGGACAACCTGGGGGGGTGCCCCGGGGAGGAGCCAAAACACACCACGTAAAAAAAAACCCGGCTTGGCAGCGTCGGTCCTGCATTAGCTAAAACGTGTCATTTCAAACGCAATCTCAGCAGCGATGCCGCAGCAAAGCGTGGGTGTCCCCGCGTCCTCCCCAGCCACCCCTTCACCCCCGCGGCCCCGATGGTGGCAGTTTAAATGTTGTCTCGGTCTGCCAAATGCGTTTTTTGTTTTATGCCTTTTGCGCGGCTATTAAGATATGCCGGATATCGCGCGTTGGATGTAGTACTCGTTTAGCAGATCTGTCGAGATTGCCTGCTTTCCTGATAAATGGGCAGGAGTTCTGGAGGTGGGACTACTCTCTAACTTAATATGATGTGCATTTAACTGCAATATGTAAGACTTGTGGTATTCCTCTCTGCCATGGACTGTATACAAACAACATCTTTATTACCAGGGCTTCACGAGCAATATTGGGAACGCTTCCATCACTGGCCCACTTCACAAATAAAATAGGCACAAGAAATTACACAGAATCACCTCGAATAGGTCTGGGAATAAGGCTGAGATCCGTAATATGAAAAATGCAACCTTAAGACACTTTGCCATATTGCTTTCCGAAGGCGCGTGCCAAATAATAACCTCGGCTCTGCTATTTATATCTGCGGCTCCACAAATGACCAGACTTCGCTACTGTGATAGCTGGTCTCTCCTCCTGTCTCAAAAGCAGCTGCTGCCTACTGCCAGAGTATATGTCGTGCCCCCATCTCAGAAGGTGCCCTTAAAACGATAATATAGTCATTTTATTTCCCCAATTATTCCTGCGAGATAAGTGGAAGAGGATGGCGTTTTTACATCCCAAGGCTCTTGGTTTAATCCCTGCTGAATTCATGAGTTGTTAGGGAGAATACAGTGTGACTCTTTCTGAGTGCACACGAACACAATTGCTGGTTAAAATAACATAACTCACCAGTGATGCATTTGCATTATTTTAGTGTTGAACCTTTGCAGATTCAATGCTCTGTGCTTCCGCAGAGCTACACCGCCGACGTTGGTGACCATGGACCTGCTCTGCCTCCCACACAGCTGATCAAGCCCTGCTGAGCGGTGATGTTTTAATGTGGCAAAATACTCAAATAAAATTTGTACAGCACCTGTAGAATAAGGGGGGAAAGAAATGTGTCCTCCATCCAAACTTTTCAAGGCCGAAGCATCAGCTGTCTGTGGTTTTATCTCTTCTCCTCTTGTTTTCTCTCAAGTCACCTCCTTTCTGCTCAACTCCCATCATCCAATGCTCAGTCTCCATTATCCTTTCTTCCTGGTGCTTCCATCAAGACCTGCTAAACTGAATTTCAGGTGCACGTTGTCACATTTAAGACGTGTTACAGATTTGCCTCCACCCTCACTTTTGCTCCTGTGTCTTCTCCCCCAGTCACGGATGTTTTGCTGCTCAGATGATCTTGGCGTTGTTACCCTCGTTTGTTCTCTTCTGCCACCTCCTTCCATCTCATCTCCTGCAGCTGGTCTCACCCCAGTGTAGACAGCAGCCCACCACCATCCTTCCTGAAGATCTAGTTAGTTATGAGTTCTGCAAGAGCCAGCTCATCTTCGTGTATGTGTATCTCCATCTCCGTAGCACACAGACCGGTGCTGGCCATTTCAGTAAGTAAAGCAGAAATACAGTTCCTGCTGCTAGGAGATGTCCTGCTGCCTCCTGGCATCACCGCTCGGGCTGCAGCAGGAGACGTTTCAGAAATACCTCTGCAAGACTGCTCTCAACTCTGTGATTAAAACACTAAAAAAGATTTTCAGGTAGGTGGGATGCTTCCTAATACACTGGAATTTCTCCATTAGAGGTCAAACCTTGTAAAATGGCCTGAGCTAGACACTTTAAAAGTCTTGTCTTCAGGGTCTCATGCTGCAGAAAAATATTAATATGAGATCTTTGCTTCCACTTTTTTCCCGTTTTCAGTTTCTACCCTTCGCTTACTTTCCTCCTCTTCTCTGGTTGTAATACCAGAGCTGCTGTCGTTGCAGGAAAAAAATCACATGCTGGCTGGTTTTTTGGCTTCTGCTGAAGTTTTCCTGCCTTCAAACCCCCTTAGACCTTGTCCTGCACTGAGGCTTTGGAGCTGCGCTGGTTGTTACAAGCCGTCATACAATTTCATTATCTTCCACCGTAATGAAATAGTTTTTGTCTCACGTAAGGCAAATATTTGCAAAAGGAGTGAGGACCGTGTAGCAGGCGATGAGCATCGTTTAGCACTCATAAGGGTGCTGTTGGGGGAGGAAAAAGAGAGTGTGGCTGTTGCAAAAGGGCCGTGTCAGAGCAGGAGGTGGTGCAGTAGAAGGGGCAAAAGAGACGTGGTACCACCTTTTTTTATTTTAATTTGAGGGTTGTGAAAGGGTGGAAAATGTATAAGGAGAAGTGAAGTGTAAATGGAGGTCCAGGGAGGAAGGGAGTGCAGTGGTGGGAGGAGGTGAGGAGGACACCAGAGCTGTGAGGGACAAGATGGGGTATTCCCAGCAGTGGCAAACCCCGAGTGTCCATCTCTGGGTTGGTGGGTTCTTCAAAGGGCTGAAGAGTTGCTTTTACCTCTGCTGGTATTAAAGCAAGTGGCGGAGTTCCTCCAGTTTATTTGGTACTTAATTACGCCAGAGCTTCACAAATGCTGCCCATGGCAGTAGCGAGGATTAGGGTCTTCTCCATTCGTTTGTCTCCAGCGTTCGCCACCTATGCCTTCGGGTGTCCACATACCCGTACATATGTACATAAACTTGATGTTGAAAGTCTTGCATTCTAGTCAAAGAATGTTTCCAGTGAAATCCATTTAATTTTTACTCGGTGTGTTACAGAAGAGCGCTGCGAAACGTGGGTCAGGTTGTGGTGATCAGGAATTGTATAGCAGCAGGGAACAAACTTCACCCCTCCGCTGTTTATTTCAGACCTCCAAACATAGGATTTTCTCTTCAAAGAGCAAGTTTTTTGTACAGAAAATACGTCTTTTATTGTATGGAATAGACCGGTGTTAGCCAGTTGCCACTGAAAATGCTATTCCATCCTGGGTTGTTTTAGTGACAAACTGCTACTTTTCTAAGTTGTGTTTTTATATTGTTATATTCATGTTATATATTATTTTAAATCTAATGATTTTTCGGAGG
>NW_009648252.1:1333639-1356610 GCF_000708025.1 Charadrius vociferus
GGCCCCGAGGCTCACTGAGGCAATGGGATGAGCTGTACACAACCGCAAAGGTTCTGCTGGTGGGGAAGGACCTGACATCTCCAGGGAGGGGTGGGAGACAGGAGACCTGCGCCCTCTCCGTCTCTCTGCCTGCCCGACAGCGTGCAGTTCTGTTCTCCCGGATTTAACACATGTACCATACTTGTTTACAGTAGCTCGTCGAGCTAGAAGGAGAAATTGTTTTGCTGTGATAAGCAGTAATTATAGAAACCACCTTCAACTAAATTGTTGAAAAGCTATTCGGTTGTATGGCATATTTCCATATTTGTATGCATTTCACTTTTCACTTGTCGCCAAAAAAAAAAAAAAAGTGACTCCAACTCCTTGATTTTAAAAAACAACAAAGTAAAAGGAGAGAGCTGTCACCACAGCTTAAAACCAATTTGATTTTCTTTATTTGATTTTTCTTAAATTTTGATGAATTACAAGTTTAAGGTGGGATCTAAGCTGCTCTGCCACAGTAAAGTCTGTAGTAGTTCAGTGCCTCCAGGTCTTGCCCTGTCTGTAACTTTCCAGCAACAGGTTACTTTAAAAACACAAACAAACAAACAAACAAAAAAACACTAAACAAACAAAAAAAAAAAGTAAAATTTGGCATCGAAACAGGAAATATGTGAACCTGTCACAGTAAGCAGTCTCAAAGGGCAAGCTGCTTTGCAGGAGCTAATTAACCTTAGGAAATAATTACACAAATATGCAAATGTTGTTTAGATAATTCCATGTGTTATCAACTCAGGTAGTCCATCATAACTGCAGACCTTGCAATGTCTAGGTGTTAGAATCTGGCATAGTTGATAAGGCTCCGGTTGCTGCATCACTTCAGCTTGGTATTTAACAATTAATGACTGTGATATTACATTAGTAAATTCCACCTGTTTTTTGAATGCGACAGAACGTAACACCGTATTCACTGTGTGCACACTGCTTATCGGTCTATTCCTAATGGCTCCAGCCGTTAAAATGTTATATACCTCTCAACTCTTAGTGCCGGCGATATTGGGAAAAATGACAGACCAAAATCTGGTCGCTTCCTCCACTTTTTTGCGCAGTGAATGGCCCGAGAATTTACCCACAGTCGTTTCGGGTTTTCAGGGACTTAAAAACTGTTACAGAGGGAATGTTGAATCTTCAGGCCGATTTTCTCAAAGCTTTTTTTTCTCTTTTTGAAATGAGATGAGGAGCAGTGTTTTATACAAGTCTCTCTCTGTTAGCATCGCATCAACCCCGAAATGACATAGCCATGGGCTGCCATTCTTGGTCTGATCCCCCCAAAACCGAGCCCAGCTGGTCCCAGGATGCTCGGGACATCCCTAACCCCCTCCAGGACCTGAGCGGAGGACCAGCGGATCGGCGACCGGCATCCTCCTCCCTACCACAAGCTGCTGCTTCAAGCAGCTGCAGGAGAGGTTCTGAGCCTGGGATATTAAACAGCTTCAGATATATGAGAAACATGAATTTATTAATCATTGTAATATTATTTTCATAGACTGTACTATTAAACTATTTGATTAAACTTGAAATTAAAATGAAAAGCTCTGTATTAACCATTTATGATCAGCTTTTGAGCAATTATTATTTTGGTTTTAAAAGTGAGACATTTTTATATATAGTTTAGAGAGAGTGTTTAAAAAAATGCCGGGAAAAAAAAAAAAAAGTCTTTTATCACTAGAAGGAGGAATCTGTTCTTAAACCAATCTGTGTGGACACTCATCTCTTCCACGTGAAAGAGAGTTTCATTGTGTTTGCAAACGCGTGGTGATCATTTCTCATTCAAAAGGCGTATGTCCCTGTGGTGAGAGCATCTTTTTGCTTAGCCCGATGCACCTGTCGTTAACAGAATCAGGAGCTAATATCTGGCTACTTATATTGTATATTACTTTCATGGATTCCCCGTTTGCAGCAGGTTGCAGAAAGGTGTGACTCCTCTAAGCGCACAGGCAAAGGAATAAATGTAACATTGGCGATCTAAAACTCCTCGGCAATACTTGTTTTAAATGATTTTAACCACCTTTATGTCCGAGGCAATCTTCGGTGGGGTTTGCTGCATGCGAGTGTGAGAAGTGTGCGATACCTGATCATCCCCGTAGCTTTGGTCATCACTGATGGCAAATGAGGTATATTCGCTCTGTTTTTACTGGTGAAAAGAACTAAAATAAGTACTTACTCGGAAAAAGACACGGACCTCTTTTCATTTGTTAGGGAGTTAAAGGGTAAATCTGACTTGAGGGTATTCCATTAAAGCTGGAGGTGGGTACAGTTTTGCGTGATGGGGTGCCGGTTGTACCCGCTGTGCCCGGAGCGCACCGCTGCCTTCCCCACCACGGCACGGCAGAGCCGGCGTCGGGAGGGACGGGGGATGGTTTTGGGTCACGTTGCGTTGGTTAAGCATCACACGGAGGCCTGTCCACATAATATGGTTCTCAATACTTCCTTTTTTTTTTTTCTTTTATTTCTAATTATATATACTGGGGGGAAGGAGGACATTTTCAGAGGCATGAAGACCCACAGCTATGACTTCCACACCTCCGAAAAACCAGCCTGCTGATGTAGATGTTGAATTACCGGTTACCAACCACCAGCTTTCAGCGGCTGGAAATTTAAGTTCAGCTTTCCCAGCACCTTTCCATCTCGGTCTGTTTTCTCAACCGAGCGTGCGTTTAGCCTCAGCTGCCCTCAGAGGCACAGAGCGCAATTTCTCCGTTCCTTTCCGTGCCGTCGGGTTGATAATTAAGTACAGCATGGCCAAGAGGTTTGGTTTACTAGACCGCTGGTTATGCTTTAATTGGTGGAAGGTTTTTCAGGCTGAGTTACTGAATCCTTCGGAAGCTCCTTGCTGCTGTCTTAGTCGTGGGGAAAACCCTAAAATTGCGTGCTTTTCCCAGCAGCGCATATAGTTATAAAAACAAAACACCTGAAAATGCGGTGTTAACCAGAAGCAAGCCGTTATTTTTGTCAGAATGTTAAAGCGGGGTTATGTACCTGTACAAAAATTGCCGTTAAGAGAATTAATGGTAACATCGTTATTTAAAAACAACTATCTCCTGCATATTTATCCAAAATAAATCTTTTTTTTTTTTTAAATAAAATAGTCACTTAAAAACTATTTGCAGTGTTTTAATGTGCTTTTTCCATATGTGTCATAAGCAGAGTACATCACTTTTCTGTAGGAAACTCCAGTTCAAGCTGTCCTTCAGCTTTATCTTAATAACTGGTCTGTCAATCATATTTTCTTTATGAAATTTCTTTTGACAAACTTCCCTCTTTCCTCACAGAGGGAGGAGTCTCTACCTCCTTTACCTATCTCTACAATCAAATTTCAAAACAAGGTTGAAAGAAAATGAGCCCTTTCTCACACCGAGATGGTTTACAATAGTTTATACGTAATTCGTTAAAACCATGTTCTGTCATAGTCAATCAAGAGCAGAAGCTGTCCAGGATGAAGAAGAATACCTTCAGTGCTTTTTGGCAAGTTTGATAAATATGTTTTAATCGCTGCTACCTTAGCGAAAAAAAAATTTAAAAGCACATAATTGTTTTAAAAGCTTTGGGTCCAATCCATAAAGATTTGTAGCCATCTCACTCCTATTTAGGAAACGGGGGATGAGAATAGACGTAAAAGCCTAAATCCACGACGTTATTTAGTTGTCTGTCTTCCCGTTGATTTTAGACACTCGTAAGAGCTTAAATTCCCAAAACTGAGTTTCAGAATGGGACCAAGACCTAAACCACTTCAGCATTCTTGGTAAAGTTGCGGTAATTCACACTACGTGATTAGCACCTTCTGATCGCCAGCGGCTTTTGCTGGTTTGTGCTTTATTTTCCCCAAGGAACTGGGGCTTTTGTGGTCTGCGCCTGGGTCACTGAGGGGGATGAGGTTGTCGGTGGAGCGCAGCAAAGAGAAAGGGGTGCAAATTTTAGGAAGTGAGGTGACCTTGACTGATGGGCTCTTTGCGGCACGAGAGCGCCCAGAAAGCGCCCACAGTGTTGTGCAAGAGGTGTGACATCCTGGTGGGGCAGTGGACCCCGCAGAGCATCTCACTCCTGTCACCTCAGGCGGGGCAGATTCGTAGTTACAACGTGGACAACCTGCAAAATAAGTAAAATATAGAGGAGAGTGGGGGTGGTGCGGGGCTTTCTGAGAGCCTCTAAGGTGGAGGTGGGAGTGCACATCCAGAGGTTTGAGGAGAGCGTGCTAAAATCAGTGTAAATCACTCCCGTGGCTCTGACAGTGAAGGCGTCCCCAAATTCTTCTTCAGTCCTAAGAAGAAGCACCCTCCTCCCCACCCGAGACCCCAAAGCAGCGGCTGATGCGTAAGCAGTCAGGAGGTGTTGTGTGTGCCCTGTGGCTCATAGTCCGCCCTTGCAAAAAGCAGCATTTAAAAGAGTAGTTGCAAATACCATAGTTTCAATCTTTGGCAGACTTGCGTTGGCCCGCAAAATGAAAAAAAAACTGTAAGGACGGAAATTATATTCATATTGTTCGGTCTTGTTTTTATTTGTTTTATCAGACTAAGGCTTAACTACTTTAAACAAACCATCAGTGAACAAACATTTGACAAAGAGTTGTCAAAAGAATGAAAATCAGAGCAGTGGCTCATAATTTCTCTGAATGCCTCCGTTTAGCTGAATTGCCATCATCGTATTTAGACAAAATTTTGCAGATGCATAATTTTTGTTGTATTTATTAAAATAAGCCACAATAAAGCAACAGTTTTACTGCCTTTAAATTGCGATCTTAAATTTCTTTTATTTAGACAAATGAATCTGTTCTTTTTTTTGACACTAGAGTATATTCATTCGAGGTTTGTTTTAACAAAACATCTTAACATATAGGAACGCGTTGCTTTTAGACAGAATTGCCAGTTTTTAAAAGGTAATTGTCGCAAACGCAATTTCTTTCTGCAGGATAATGGATCTCCTGAAGAACATGCAATTTATGTTTGGGACCATTTTATTTCCCAGTCAGCTGCAGAGAACGTGTTCTTTGTTGCTCACAGCTATGGTGGACTTGCCTTTGTAGAGCTGGTAAGTGTGATTTCTCCATTGCCTTCTTTCCTAAATTCTTTCACAGATGTTCTAAACTCTTTGAGATCACCTTCTTGCAAGCAGCCATTTAGGAACAACTCCGAACCGGTGGTTGGACAGGAGGTGAAGACTGAGAACGTGGAAGAACGGTTGTAAAGCAAAGTCACATTAACAGGTGCACCTTCTTGTATACAGATATGGAGCTGAACGTGAGGGGAGGTTTGGCGGTTTTACCCAATTTTGCAGTTTTTCCACAAAGGTCTGCAGAAGTCACTGGGAAGACTTTTTTTTTGCCGTTGTGGTTAAATCCTGCAGTGATGCGAGGTGGGGAGGACTCTGCTCCCTGTAAAGCTGCCCTGCCCCTGGTGCGGGGACTGTAGAACATGCAGTTTCTCAGTCTTTCACCCCTTGCTCTAAAGGCAAATTTTTTGATCCCATGTGATATCCGAAGTTGCCTGTTGAACTTGCATACCTTTCGTTGAGCGTAGGCATAGTCTCCTCACTTCACTGTGACATGCTGGTGTAATCAGGACATGTTTTATTGAAGAATTTTTTTTTAAAAAAAAAGGCCTGTTTATTGTGAAAACGGAAGTGGCAGAACATATTGCCGTTGGTTTTATAGACACAGGACTCAGCAGACTTACATGTACATCTTTGGTCTGTAACACGTTAGTTTAGTCTAACTGGAAGTCAGTAAAAGTGGTTCCTGCCTGAATGTGAGATGAATGCCTTACTTAGGAAAAAGTACGCATGAGTGTTTTGGTTTTAATCTTGTGCTGCTCTAAGTAGCAAGAAGAATCCAGAGTGGGGCCACTTGTAGTATTTTAAGAACTTAAGATTTCTGCTAACCCTTTTCCTTTGTAGAAATTAAGGCCATTTTTTATTTTCCCTGTGCCTCCAGAAGAGCATTTTTAAAACACATATGATGTGTACAGACTTGAGGCTGGAGAACAGTTCAGCTGGTATTTTATTACCAGGTCAATAAACAGCCTCAAAACTAAATTTTTTAATGGGCCATATTAGTAAGGATTGATAACTGCTTATATAACCCCAACTTTGGGCAAGAAACATGTTGCACTGCGTCTGCCTGTTGCTCCTCAGGAGCGGCGGAGGGCAGGGAGCATCTCTTCTGTCGTGGCTTTCCCGCGCTGTGATTTTCAGCTGCCCCGTGTTTCAGCCCAGCTTATTCTGCTGTGCCTCCTCTGCGCCAAGTGAAGCGTGGGCGGAATTTCTGAGGGTTTTGTAAAGCCACCTTGTTTGGGTGGCCAGACGCCTGCGGATCCGTAACGCTTGGCACAGGGTGGGAATAAAAACCGCCTGGAGACCTTTCTCAGTGTTTCCTAAACAAAGCGCTCATTGGAAGGAGGCTTGGAGAGTTTTTCCGTCACGTTTCAGCCAATGGCTTGGGGTGGCATGGGTAACAGATGACCAACGTGTCATTCCCATTTTGCCTGTTTCTCTTGTCACACTGGTGGATATTTCTTCACTTTTGTTCTACTTTAATATGAAGCACACAGATGTTTCAGAACAAGACTTGACTTCTGACCTCGGGGCTTCCAGGGTCAGGGTGCTCAGGGCCTGCGAAATTATCACAAGCTGAGCTAAAGTTTTTATCCATCGCAGGAAGCAACCAGTAAGTAAGAAGTTAAAAAGGAGCTTTGTCAGGGAGACAAGATGGTCTCAGTGAGGGTCAGCTTCTGTAGTCTGCTGTCTCTGCAGGAGATGCATGCCTGAGAGGAAGAATATAATATATAACCATTGGCACATCACATATCTGTCATGCAAAACTAGACCTGAGAAGTATATTTAATGTAGCCCGATTGTTTTTTAAAGAAATCAAAGGATACTAACACCTGGGTTTGGTAGAGGTGGTTTGGTAGCTGAGCTGCAGTGAAAGCAGTTTAATTAAATAATGCACACACTGGAGCCGATATCATTGCAATAAACCCCGAACTATTTTTTCACGATATTAATTTGTAAGATTTTATTTTGCTGTGATCGCCTTTCTCTTCAACTTTATATCCATATGGCACTTAGTAATTGCAAAGAGCTCAAAAAAAACCAGAAACAGAGCAGCTGATGGGCAATTACTGTCTTATGACAAATACATACTCGATCGCTTCACTTTCTTTGCTGTGGGGGAGATGGTGAGGGCGATAGAGCAGCTGCACCATATAGCAACCGTACCACCTCTACACTCGCTGTGCAAGAATTTGGGGTCAACTGATTCAGAAAATTGGAGGTTACAGTCGTTATGGAGACCTGTTGCACAGCTGCTCCGTCGGCATCCGTGCCTCTTGCAGGAGTGAAGCATATGGCTTTAATTCGGGGGGAAGGTTTCTGCCTGGGCCCTCTACATTTTATTGTGCCTGCAGGGAAAAAGAAAGCAAGCAACCAAAAAAAAAAAAAAAAGTCCAAAAACATCTGCGTTTTCAATGAGTATCTTTTAAATTCGCTTTGCAAGGGTCTGTCCCGACTGTTCGCAGCCGTCTCCATCACCGAGGTCTCCATCGCTTCCTTGCGGCGCAGGGCTCTCGGTGGGAACCTGGAGCTCCCGCCCTCCGCAGGAAAAACCGACGAAACCTGATGTTGAGCACAGGCTCGTTCGTCCGTGGTCGTTTGTGCCACCGGAGGGGGGCAGGGACGTGTCCAGCCTTGGTCCGGGGCAGGACCAGTCCCGGCGCCGTGGTTTGCGGCTGCTAAAGGCGCCGGCACAGGAGCGGCAGGTTTGGCCGGTCTGGCCCTGGGATGTGGGAGTGCGTTTTGGTGGGAAACTCGAAAAGTGAAAAGAGAGCAAACACAACCACCTCAGGTGGAGTTTCGGCTAAAAAGTAGGGGCATTTTTGTTTACAAACCCTTGGTGGCCAAGCCTGGTCTTCGTTGCAAATTTCATCTCACCGTCATAGTCGGGCTATGGCTTGGAATTCCTTCGTTAAACAAACCAGTAAAACCTGGCTGCAATTTTCAGCTGCGTGCCGCAGCATCTAACATTTTTATTGGTCTTTGCAGCTTTTCTTAATCTACGTTTTTGCATGTCTGTGATTGCAAGATGTGAAGAAAAACGGGGTGAGTCTGTAATACCATGCTGGAGTGCATAGAAACTGTTACCCAGTTACTGCAGCGTTGGCACACGGTCTCTGTACCTTGCTGGGTCATAGATTACTAGGGGAATAATTGAAAGTGATTGAACATGTGTGGGAAGTAAAGTTCCACCAATAAATGTAATTAGTTGTATTGTTTATAGCTTGAATTACAAATGATAATCATAAACCATATGCTAAAATGTATCCTAATATTTAGTAATTAAAACTTTGTGTAATTGTGGTTTGAAATTAAATGTGCGTCTAATAATACCTACACGTAAATTACTTTTTGAACACACAGCACTAAAAATAGTTGTTGGGTCACTGCGTTCCGCTAATTACTGATTTTGAAAAACTGGAGCCGTGATTCATGAACACATCTCAGCTCCTTACTTCTGTTACCCCTTATACAGTGCAGTCGGGGGTTTATTTTCAGAAGCAGCTTCTTGTAGTTGACGGTAAATTGTGGAACTTTCCCAACTCCTCGCTTATAATAATTTTATGAAATTTAACAGAAAGTGAGAATTTCAAGTTGATGGAGTCAATTTTATATTTAGTTTACAGAAAATAAGTTTCTGGTACAACGCCTCCTTTGAGTTTTTTCTGCCAAATTTTGTGGGTTTACAATTATTTTGCTTTAAAAAGAATGTTTTCCCTTGTCATTGCCTGCATGAAAGGCCCGCACAGGAGGAAAGACGCGTTGTGCCCCCATCCCTACCTGCGCGCCGTGGCCATCCCCTGCAGGGCTAATTACGGCATCAGCCCCGGCTGCGCGTAGAGGGGACAGAAAGGGTGGTCCTGGGATGCACGGTGACATGTAAAACTCGCCGTGTCCATCATTGTGAAAACCACATGGCAACTACTCATTTCGGAATCACGAGAAGAATTGTTAAATCTAAGCTTTCAAAACTGTCAGTTAGGTATTCAGTATCCTGAGATCTTTAAAAAAAAAAAAAAAAAAGAGATTTTGTTGAAGATTTCTCCTGTTTGCCTTCTGTATTCCTGAGACCTTAGGCTTTGCGTTTTCAAGGTTTTCCTCAGCACCTTATGAACCAGAAGTGTCGCTTTTTAATTTTACTTAAATAGTATATTTAAGGGAAAAAAAAAAAAAACCACCACCAAGTATTATGGGAATCGTGACAAAATTGTGAGAATCGGTAGTGGTATCTCCAGCTTACGGCATTCATACTGCTGTAAAAATACAAAGCGCACGGGGGAATGTAATATAATTAAATTAGGAGAAGGAAAGTAGGTTCATTGTCTTTGTGCAGATGAAAAACTATTCATTATGGTCTTTGTTGGCTAAAATGTTGGACGTATATATTGACAATTTGCACAAAGGTGCGGATAAAAGTGTGTGTGTGTGTGCGCGTGCGTGTGTATTTTTAGGCAGCTTTGTTAAAATGAAGAGTCCTTAAAACACACTGTTCAAATCCTTGTATCCACTGTAGCATCCTAATTCCGTCAAAATTGGCCAATTTTGCCCATTTGAAATAATTCTAGGTCCGTCATTTTGAGAGACGCTCTGCAACACGCTGCCACTTCATTTTGTTGCGTTGTGCCGAGTACGGGAGGACCTGACCCTGGCTAGAGCTGATAGGTGCCATAATAATAACGATGATAAACGGACACCTGCTGAGCTACCTGGGAGTCTCTGGGGCTGCATCAGTATTCTGGCACAGAAAAAATGCCATTTAAGAGCCTAAATGACTGGGCTGTGAACCTGTCATTAGCTTTTCATTAATTTAATTCCCCGAAATTCCAGATTGAATGGTTTGTTATATTTGGCTTTTTATTTATATGTACTTATATAAATATATCTATCTACTGATATTTTTTTTTATGTTTAGTTTGGCTCAAGAATTGATGAGCGTAGAGCGTGTACTGTGCCGGTGCAACTCTTAATTCCCCTGGCTGACGTATTAAATCGAAATACATCTACTGATGGGTGGCAGAAATAACACAAGATCTGTGGTAGTTGTGGGAAGCGCGGGAGAGAGCTGGGAGTAGAGAGCTGAGAAGCAAAACGCCTCCGTGACCAAGATCCTTATTGCGAACAAAGCAAAATATCGCTGTGCTTCGAGGCTTTGTGAGCATTAAACTGGAAAAAAAGAAGAAAAAAAAAAAAAAACAGACGGCATTCTTTAAATGTTGAGTGTCAGTTGGGAGAGCAGAGTGGGATTCTGTCTTGTAGATTTATAGGGACTTGGGTTATATGTCCAGTCTTAGAACAAATCATCTCACCCAACTCTACCTGTTTGAGGTCTCACCTTTTCCTGTGTTGTAGATTCACATCACACCTCTTTGAGTCAGGTCTGACTTCGGTAGGGACACTCAGAAAAATAAGTCTAAAAGTAAAAACAGGATCTTGGTTCCATTTGGTTATTTATTGCGGCCGTACTTCGTTGTGCTTCTTGGGAAAATGCTCGTTCATCTGAAAAAGGTCAAACGAGAAATGAGGGTGGACAAGAGGAGCTAATGGAGAAACAGCAGTGGGTCGTGTAAAAAGGATTGGACAGGACTGGGGTCACTAGCCTTGGGGCAAATTTCTTTTAGTGTTTCTGTTGCTGACATGGGCACACAAAGCAAGTATGCGCTAATGAAATCGGCTCCTGGCATGAAGTGGTGAAGTCACCGCTGGTATTCAAACATAGAATTCCTGCAGTAATAGAAATTAAAAGAATTAATACAATTAAAGACTTAAAGGAAATAATACAAACTTCAGGACACTTAAACATTGACTGGCGAGTCATCTGCGTTTGTGCATGAAGAGTGATCTCATCAACAGGAACAGCAGGGATGGAGAAGCCTTTGGACGTGCAGCCCCATCGCTGGTGGCTGTAAGTGACTGATCTGATAACGCGACAAAAGAGCCAAACGTGATCCTGCGATTTGTTCGCTCTTTCTGTCCCAGGAAGGGGAAATATTAATGCTGGCCATCACGCTGGTGAGATTAATCTGAGATAATTTGAGACACTTGGGAAGATTAACTCAGTCCGGAAGAGATATGGGGAAGAGGTGTTGGTACGCTCAGGGCGATGGAGAGCCTGTTTTACTAGAAACGATGAACGTGGACGTGCCATGCTGTGGTGCCACATGGAGATGTCCTCCCTGCCGTGAGCACCAGAATCAATATAACCGTAGAGATGGTACACACACCCTCCAGGCTTATCAATCTTAATAAGAGCTGTGTAATCCGCTAATGCTCTTGCATTAACTTTGGTAGCGACTGAAGAAAAGGGAAGTTTGGCGTCTATTCCGTATTTGCTACAGAAGCAGAGTTTAAGAAGCACGGCTTGTTCAGCCTGGCCAAGGGAAGCTTAGCGGGATTGGTGGCACTCTGCAAATACATCGGGAGAGCAAACAGCGGGGAGGGAGAGCCGCGTAAGCCAAAGAACAATGTTGGCAGGGGAACAAATGGATTAAAATTGGTCATGAATAAATTTAGGGCGGAATTAGGTTTCTCGCCGTTGGGCGAGGAAGGCCGGTTTGGGAACAGGAGGACGAGGGCAAAGGTGCCACCCAGCGTGACCCACACATGGCAAGAGTTACGTGAGTGGTTGGCTGGGGCCACCAGTCCTTGGTGTGACCCAGGAGTCCCCGTTCCTGTGAAAGCCAGCCTGTGCAGGTGCGTCTTGTCAGCCGTGAAGAATTGGACCCAGTTTGGATTAATTTTTGCTGGAATCGGCACCTCCCCGACTCCGGGCTCACTCGGTGGCTCCAGCCCTGGAAGCGCTGAGTTTGAACCAAAACCAGGTCAAACACAGGTGTTTGCAAATGACTTTTTCCCCTCCCTTGCTTATTTTTGGAAGTGGCTGGGTCATTTTTGCCAATGCTTTCTGAAAGGCACAAGCTTCGGCTTGCGGTGGGAAGCCACAGGGACCGCAGATCCCGCGGTGAGGGGTTGCAGCAGTAGGGAAATTAAATGATGGGTTGAGTAACAAATACTAAAGTTTCTTAATAAGTGTCACTGCCTGCTGTGCTGGGCGCAACTTCTTGGTGACATTTGGCTTTTACTGATATGTACGTACAAAAAGTGTGTGTGCGTCTGTGTATATACACACATATATATATTTATATGCATATATTGCCCATTTTAACACAGAGCAGATAAACGCTCTGGGCCGCTCTCAGCCTACATAACTAAGCTGACAAGCGTACACTGGCATCATTATTTCACTTGGTACCATTTGTTGTTGTTCTCCATTTGCATCGCGGTGGCAGTCGCACAGCAGTGCCGTGTCCTGAAGAGCGCCCAGGCTGGACGTGGAAGGATCGTCTAACGGGAAGAGACAGAGGAATGATGAACGATTACCGGGCAGTCCAGAGCACCGTAGCCGCGTGTCCTTTTTCATTTTTTGGTGTTTTAGTTTAAATGCTGCCTAGGCATCCCCTTCCTCGGTTCATCCCCAGCCCTCTCAGCCTTGCCACTGGGTGAGAGAGGAGGATGGCTGTGCTGGGAGCCCGAGCGTTGGCCACCTCCAGAACAGGCTCGTGTGTTGAATATTCATCCCTCCTTGTTACCTTGCTCAGCCTCATTACTTTTTGCTTCCTCTTAAGCATTCGCTAATGTAATACCTCCTGCTTCATTCGCCTCAATCCATGGTGGCACGTATGCCCCTTCCCCACTTCTTCCAAAAGGAGAAGGGACCGGAACGATACACCAAGGACTGATTGCCAGCACCACCCATCATGGCGTTACATCTCATTGGCCCCTTCATATTAATTTGCTAGTTTGACACCAAAGTTGGAATGCTAATTATAAAATGAACAAAGAACTGGTGATGGGTAGAAGTTGGGTTTACTTGGAAATCCAGTTGCTTGGAAGTACGTGTTTGTATCCTGTGGGATTTGGAGGTGGAAGGCACAGTGCTTTCTGCGTTTCTTCACAGAGACTTTTCTAGAGTCGTGTCATCTCTCTAGTTGTATATTTTTATAATTTCTTGGCATTGTTTTAAATTCCATGCACGACACAGTGAGCATTTATTTTTAGATTTTGGTATGAAGAGCTTTCTGATCTTTAGCAATTGTTCTCGTACTTCCATCCCCTTGTTCTCTTCTTGCCCAACTATATATAACTAGGTCTTCCTTCCCCCCTCCCCCCCCCTTTTTCTTTGTATTCCTGTCTGATTTAAGTACTATTTGTCAACATTTCTCTACCAGAGAATTGAACTCGGTATCTTAAGTGCAGTTACTATAGTTAGCTCAAGGTGAACTTCAGTACCTTTGTTCAGCTGTGCAGCATTTTGGTCAATGCAGCCATAATGGTACTAGATTTATTATTTTTTTCCCAAAGTTTCTTTGAATTTGCTAATGTTCATGCATCCCTCAGAGTATTTTAGTGTTCTCAATTTCCCTTTTCCCGGTGGCACTGAATGTGGTAGATGATCCCCTCTCCCCCCACCCCCCAAACAGTATTATCTCACATTCCTCCAAATTAAATCTAGCTGCGTTCTGGCCCTTGTTGTGCCGGATGACAAACTAGATTGTCATAATGATCCCTTTTGTGCTGCAGGTCTATGAATCTTGGAAGCTCGTTTTGTATTTCTTTCATGCCTTACTTCTCTGGGCAGTTTCTCCCGCTTTAATGTCACCTGCAAATTTAATTAATTCTGGATCATTAATGAAGATGTTAAATAAAACCATATTTGGCATCTGTCCCTATATCTGACTAGAAACTTCCTTCTGGCTCAATAAATTCCTTTGCATCAGTATCCTTTCCTGCATCGTTTCAACTGTTTTAAATTCTGCGAGACAGTGTACTTACCCGTCAGTTTATTTCTCATTTCAAATTCTAGCTTTGAAAGAAAAAAAAAAAAAAGCCTAAGCACAGGACCACGTTCAAAGAACACGTCGCTCGTCCTTTCAGTTGTGCAGATAAACTTCAGCCCTTGAGCCTATCAAAGCTGATGGGGCAACGTCTGTGTGAAGCCATCTCCTTAAAACGCGTGAAGCACACCGTTGATCCCGACAGTTAACTCCACAACCCAGGACAACTGCTTTTCCTCAGTTTCTTGCCTAGCTGTTGTTTTCCTCGCTGGTTCCCAGACTTCCCAGGAATTACAAGTTATCATCTCCAGATGTGCACCTCTGTAGAGGCGTTTTCTCTCTGAACCATCTCACACCCATCAGAGCTCTTCCAGACACTGGGGAAATTCATCAACAGTAACGGGCGACACATCTTCTGTCCTGAACCTCTGAGACAAGTACCTGACATTGAACATCTTTACCTTCTCTCTGATGTAAGCTATTTCAGTCCACCTCTTTTTTGGCTCCCTGAGGTGAATTCCTGAGATGCTGGTGCACGTGCCATCCTGCCCCGAGTCCTGGTGCCTCAGTCCTGTCTCCTGTTTTTCCTGAGCAGACTGACTTGCACATGACCCCATTCAGGTTGATCTTTGGACTTTGCCTTCTTAATCTTGTAAAAACTTCTATTCGTAGAATCACAGAATTGTCTGGGTTGGAAGGGACCTTTGAGATCATCAAGTCCAACCATCAACCTAACACTGCCAAGTCCACCACTAAGCCATGACCCTCAAGACCACGTCTACGCGTCTTAAATACCTCCAGGGGTGGCGACTTCTCTGCTTCCCTGGGCAGCCTGTTCCAGTGCTTCATAAGATGCTCATCTTCCTTTTTATTTCATTTAATCCACCTGTTTCTGGGTCTTACCAGCAGGTGCCGTGGTATGCACCCTTCCGTTTTCCTCACCCTCTGCAGGTGCCTCTTTTCTGGCATTGGTGCATCAGGAGAGGAAAATGAAATTTTTAGAACCCCATTTTATGCAGATGTGGTCATTGCATCTATAAATGGCCGTGCGCTGGACTGACTGGAGGTTCAAACAACATGAGTACTGTTGTTTGGGTTTTTTTCAAGAACGTACAACACGAAAAACTGGCATTTTGTTTAATTTTGTGGGTAGTTACTTATCTCTCTAGATTGGTTTGGAGAGCGGCTTAATGCTATAGATTTTACAACATATGACATCATCCCAGTCTAAAGAGATTGCAGTTGTCTTTGAGTGTCTATATGCACACTAATAAAGAAGAAAAGTAGGAATTTTGGGTTTGCTCATACGATGAAGTGGGAAAATCACATGTATTGTTCCCTTGCAAGTTTTGTCGTGCATTTAGGTTATTTTATCTGAAATATTAGGCTGTTTTAAATTCTGGGGTTTTTTTCTTAATGGAAAAAACATTTTAAAAAGGAAATTGTCTCACTGTTATTTCATATTTTTTCCCATTTCTGCGACATGATCTTATGCCGATAAGACTACACAAGTGTATTGCGTTACTGTTAATTTAAATGTTAATTATGGTGAAAAGTATATGTATGGTTTTTGTGTGGAACAGCAGAGATTTTATAAGACTTTAAGACCCGGTTTAGTGGATCAACCAGGGGAACTGCAAGTTAATAATATATTAGGCATTGCAAATCCAGGTGGAGTAAAAGGAATCCAAACATATTCTGGTGAAGGGAGCTCTAAAACTGTGGTACTATAAGAAGCAGCTGGAATTTGCATTTTATCCTAGAACTTTCCTTTCTTTAATCTAGCGGAGATGTGTTACATAGCTCTTTCAATATATTAGTGAAGTATTTTAATATTAATAATAGCATGACTACCAGTGTTTAAATGTTAAAATAATCCTATTTAAGGGCTTTGCTTGAATGTGATATGAAGTAAAAATATGTAAGTAGATTTTGCACATATATTCATTGAGAAAATTGTGCTTTTAACACTGCGGAACTTAACTGAGATTTTAATGCAAAGTGTCAAAGCGCAGGAGTAAAATTTCCTCATAAATACGTGAAAAATAAATAGTGTAAATCGTTATTCTTCTGTCTTGTCCGCTTTCCAAGGCAAATTAAATGTAATAGTGAGTCTCAGTATCCTGCAGTATCGGGATACAAAGCGCATGAGGTTTTTACAAGGTTGATTAAGCCGAGGTATTTTATTTGCTTGTCGATATCTGGATTATATTTTGTCCTGGGGTGGCTGTAGCCGTCTGACAGGAGCATTATACCTTTGTGCTACGAAGTTAGGAGCTGCTAGTGATCTTTAAAAGTGGAGTTTCTTCAGAGGAAAAGTTTTTGTAGGCTTTTTCGCTTGTTCCTTCATCCTCCTCCTTTCTCTCCCCATCCTTTTCCCAAGAACAGGTGATGAATAATGTTTAGGAAATCATTCCCCGCAAGTCTCCCTGGGAAGAACTGTTATTTTAGCAATTTTGATGTAGTTACCAAGTAGTTGGTGAACCTGTATGGTCCTGTGGTCATGAATATTGTTTTGTGCGCCTTACCAAGTTTTATTCTGATTTGGAGTGCTTTGGAAGCACTAGTGTTATATGCCAGCTGCTTTGCTTATGAGCCTTAGTATTTTCTTGGATTCCTTTAAAACATAGTCTAAAACAGTCAAGGGTACAGAAAAGTATAATTGCAATATTCATTGACAGAGTAGATTTCAGTCAACAGAGTGATGACTATGGTGTTAGATTTCTGGTGTTGTAGTTCTTGTAAATAAAATGATAAACCTTTTATTTTTTCCTATATCACCAAGTAGGTTTAAAAAAAAAAAAATAAAAATATCAAAATAACGACACAAAACCCGAGCCACCCCCCATCTCAGTCCCTACCCCGGTGGCCACATAACTTCCAGTGTTTTACAAGGTGTTAAAGTACAGAGATTATATTTTCTCGGCCTTAAAAAAGAGCATTGTTAATTTAACCCTCCGTAATCTTATTTCGCTTCTCCGCCGTTGCTGTCTACAGCCCCAGCAGATTTTTTTTTTTTTTTTTTTTTTTTTTAACCAGCTGTTAAAAATAACCTAGTTTAAAGAGTTCACGGCTGAACGTGAGGGATTCATCATTATATATTTACTGTCTGAGGCTGATATAGCTGTAAGGTTTTTCAGATGCCATTGATCTATTGCGCATGTTCCCTCCCCGGGTTGCAGGACGTGCTTCTATTTGCATAAGGCCCTGGGCAAGGTTCTTTCTTGCATTGATTGGCCTGTCCAAGGGAGCCTGATGTGCTCCTGCATTGATCACCCTGTCTTTTCTTGGAAGGCAGTGTTACGCCGAGTTCATCTCAAACATTCTAGGGAGAAGGGAAAACTTTACTGCAGATGTCTCAATTTTATTCAGATGTTCCTTTGAGAGTATAGGCCTTTCCTTTTTTTTTTTTTTTTTTTTGGGATAAGTATTTTTTTCTTTTTCTTTCTTTTTTTTTAATTTGGATGTGTTTCCGCAGTTACAGCATGGCATAGACCAGAGCGTGCTGAAAAGCTATGTTAAATAAAATCGCCATTATGTACACCATTTATTCCATGCTGTGGGTTGTTGTGCTTTTTTTAAAAAAAAAAAACAATGCCTATAGCTTCCAGCAAAAATCAAAACTACTCTGTCTTCAAAGAGTTTGCACTTATAAGTGGAGACTTAATGTAAGACGGTGTGTGGTGGTGTCTTTGCTTAGATTAATATTGTCAGTTTGCAACTTGCATGATTTATACAAGATTTTCTTCAGTCTTACAAAAGTATTAAAAAATGGCATCTTCGGAATAAACATGCGGTCGGATTTTGGCTTTCTGGAGCTGTGCTTCAGAACGAATCACGTAGGTAAATTGCTGAGCAGACCGATCGTTGCGCGGAGAGGACAAATAATTCCTGAGGATGTCCTTGCCGTTCCCAGCGGGCTTTCGACACCCAGGTTTGGCAGCCGGGTTCTTGGCTCGCCCTTGTAGGGGATGGGGCTCCTCAACATCTCTCCTGCGGCAGGACCTCTGAAATCCGCCGCTGCAATTTCTGAGAGACGCCTCTTTGCCCACATGCCGAATTATGGGAAAGATGCCCGTTACCGTTGTCCACCAAACCTGTTTTCAGTGGTCAGAAAATTATTTGGCGCGTGGACCTTCCCATAATTAGGGGTGAAATGTGGTTGTACCCAAAGGGTAGCTCCTGTCTACTGAACAAGCCGTCAGGTGAACTTCACCAAGCGGGTGATAGTACTGCATGTTGGTGAAAAATAAAATGTTCCAATAGCGTTCCTGTCCTACGGAACGCTGAGCATCACGGAACTGCTCCTTCGTAGTTGTGGGTTTTTTTAAAAAATTACTGTGGACATTTTTGTGGGTGCTGTAGAATCTTCTTCAAAGGAAATAAGCATTCAGAGATGCGCAGCTGAGATCATATTAGCACTGTTACATAAATTACGCAGGGTTGGGGTTTTTTTTTATCACTTGGATTATAGTTTCACGTCTTTCACAGAAGCAATAATGTATTGCATTGTATTGCGATACTTTGGCTTGGGGAACATATTCCTCTGGTCATTCGGTAAAACAAAACTTAGATAAGTATAATTCAGGTAGCGTATATGAAATTTCATCTTCATTATCATGCAAATGCAGTGAGAATGTAACATTTCCCAAGATGTCATTTGACTATTAGGATCTTTAGAAAATGGCCTCTCAAAGCCACAAAGCTAATATTCCAGAAGAAAGCTATATAATACCTAAAAATTGTCTATCCTTATTCTATATGAATAACAAATGTAATAGGACAGGCCATTATTAAAATCGCAAAAGAATGTGTTGACCTATTGGTACGGAGGATCTTTTCTGATTTTTGCATCGATGATGAATTCTGAGCTTTCTGTCGCAGAGAGGATGAACATGCAAATACAGATTTCAAAAATCTGCAGGGGAAAAAAAAAAAGTTGGATAGTAACTGGAAATCTGTTCTGTTTTGTTTCAGTATATAAGTGAAATCGGTGCATATTCATACCGATAACTATTCTGTTATACGTAGTGATATCCTGTGCGAGTGTTATATATATTGTGTGTCTGCATTGTGCACAGATTGTGCATCTGCAACACTTTTCACTTATTTTAAGCTGTCTTTTGCTGATATTTGAGTCAATGGATGTCGAAGACGGGCACGGGCTAAATATGAGCTGATCTCTGAAGTGAGGAGTGGAACTTGCTTTTAATTCTGAAATAAAAGAAGAATCTGAGAATCTCGTAGCAGCCCCATTATCTGTGTTATTCGGTTGAAGGAAAACGCTGGACTTGCTTATATGCGTGAACTAAGCAGGGCAACAAGACCCACAAAATTTCTGGTAGCAAAAGAGATCCCTTGCAAAAAAAGCTTCGGTTTTGAAAAAGGAAGGGTGGGACAGGATTGTTTGTAAGCAATGAAAATTAAGAAAAGAAATCTAATCTCTTACTTCAGGTAGAAATACTCTCTGGAAAGAAAAAAAAAAAACCCACATGCGTAGCACGCATGGCATTGTGCTGTGAAACAAAGCAGATGCCTTAGAAAAACGTGATGGAGATGTATATGGGTATTTCCAGAGTTTCTGATACCCTCCGCGGGCGTTGTGCGGTGAGATTTTTCTCACCGGATGTTTGCAGCCCCAAGTGATGTTCTGGTTGCGTTGGAATAAGTGTTTTGAATGGGTTTTAATAATTGTTTGATTGCTGGGCATCTCCAGCATCAGGCGTACGAGTGGGTCCTTTTACTGATAAGGTCGGAGTGAAATAGAGCAGCACAATGTAAAACCCCATATTTTTAACTTTTCCTGTGAAAGGCATAACTTCTGGGGCAAAAAGTGGTGTTTTTTGGATGCGGGGCAAATGTTTTCAAAATAAGTATGTAAAGAATGAAATTCTAAAGTCTGCAGGTTTTTTTTATTTTTAGTTTGTAACACCATAGTATTTAGAGACTGGAAAAATTGCAGAGGATGTCTGAAGTGTCATCTCTCGCCCGTGTCGCTGAGGGATTTTCATTTTACAAGCGCGTTACTGGAGATAAGAGTTCTGCGCTGTTTTGCTAGGCAGAGCCTTTCAAAGCACAGGTACTGCTAATGTGGCAGATACCGCGCTACAATTAAAAACGTATTCCGCCGCTTCGTTCCCACTCCCACCTAAACATTTTCTCTCTTCCATGCACCGTACATACGTGGCATCTGCCCTTTACTCGAAACCTCTTGGTGGTCTCACTGGCAAACTTCCATCACGTGCAAGATACCCTAGTGCATTTTTCAAAAGATGTTAAAGTTTATTTCTGCTTTTTTCTTTTCTTTTTTTTGGGTTTTTTTTTTTTTGGGGGGGGGGGGGGGAGGTAAAATGAGGTGTTTAAATGACAAAGACTTGATCAAGAACTCCTCGACACTTGTGATCCGAGGAGGGAATTGATAGAGCCTCCCCCATCTCGATCCAGAAATGCTGATTTTCTGTCACGTTGGTGTTTTGAGGGGAGGCTGCCCTGGGTGCGATACAGACTGCTTTGCACCAGATTTAGTGGGGTCACCGTTTAAGCCCTACTTTATTGCTGAAAGGGTAATGCGTGGTGGCATTTGTAAGAATAACGCGTAATAAAGACAAAACAATTAGAATCATCCTGCTCTGCAGACTCTCGTGTTGCTTCCCACTGCCTCACTGCCTCTCTTTCTCCAGGAAAAAAAAAAAAAAAAAAAAAAAAAAAAGAAAAGAAAAAGGCAATTGTCCTATTTAAGTAGAGGCTAAATCCCTATTTGGCTGGGCAAAACTGATTTGTATTGCGTGAAATAGAAAATAATGATGTGAGTTATTATTTGCATTGCTTGGGATTGCACTTCTTTTGTATGCAGTCGGTACATTTTTATATTTTGCAGCATTCTGCTAAGTACAATCTAAGTGAAGTTTTTTACTCTAATTGTGAAGCAAGTGCTACAGAAGAAAGAAATTTGAAATTTCAATGTCGCTATATTTGGTAGATTTGCATGAATCTGTGGAAAGGGATAGCGAGTCTATAGTTTGTAACTGCGCAAAATTAAAATTAGTTATATAATGCACGTTCCTCGAGATATACCTTATTTTGAAAGGAAAAAAAAAAAAAAACACCTCTTTCTGCCTTCTGCTTCTCCTTCGTACATACTGAAGTAACTTTTCGCATCTTAAACAAATACTTCTAAATCAGGTAGTCCAGGAGACGCATCCCGTAGGAAAAAGCATCGGCGTGTACCCGGTAAGCCAAACGCGTAGGGGCGTACGCCGCGGTTTGCTGTTCTGTGCGTCTCCCTGCCCGTACCCATCTTCACACGCGATTACACGTAGTGCGTGTTATCGGTATGAAATTCTTAATAAGTTTTCGCGGAGCGGTTTCTATAGCATCAAAGGCCCATTGATGCTGGTAATGCGGGAGGTGTGTTCCAGCCCTTCCCTGTTTCCCCCTGACCTCCCGCGCATCCACACACTCCCCTTCAATCACTCCTCTTCCACCCAGCTGTATCCCAAGCGAAACTTTCCAGCCTGTCAGCGGCAAACGCTCGCCGTGCGCCCGTGGTGCGGCACCCTCCATCCCTTTCCCTCCCTTTCCTGCTCAACCCGCGCCCTCCGCACCGCAGGCTGCGCCGTGTCCCCAAACGAGCGGCGCCCGGTCCCAATGCTGGGTAAAGAACAACCGCCTTCCCCTGCAAAATTAACTTTTGCCGGCCAGCCTAAAGGGTAACCCCCCCTCCCCGTGTCACGTTTTGCGCAGGAGGGTGACATCCTCGGGCACGGGGGATCAAGCGGTGCTAGGGCCAGTGACCTCGGCTTTTCTTCTCTGCCTTGAAACCGCCGTTAGCATCTCTGTGCGTGAAAGGAGGGGGGGGAAATAATAAGAACTTTCTCATCTCTTTCACCTCCCGTCCCCCTAAACTGTTCTGCGCTGAGCGGAACCGCCCCGTGGTTTGGGATGGGTTCCCCGGGCGGCAGCACCGCAAATCTCCTAAAAAAGATATTTATGGGTAGCGGCCATAGATGCGGCAGCATCATCTGCTGCAAAACGCAGCTGAATTATTCCAGTGGCTGTTGCTAACTTTTTTCAGAACGCTAAATTACTGCTAAAATCTAATGACAAAAACTTCCAAATCCATTTTTTACGGCTGCATTCTCAAATTAAGGCTAACTGTGTATATGCCGTTTAGAGATTTTAATGAATCTTATGCAATTAAAGTTTCGTCGGCAATTGTAGCCAAGTAGTTATTGTAAGGTATCTACTGTCACTCTGAACAGTGCGTTTCCAGCCATTTGTCTCTTAAACTAATGCATATTTGCCGCCTTCACTTTAAACAGGAATCAATTTATAATGCACATTGTACTCTTTATGTAAAAGCCTAATTATGTACATTGCTTTTTAAAATGCAAGGATGGGAATAAATGTCTATTAATGCTTTACATGGAAACACAGAATACAAACATCTTGTGATCTGAATATATTTATAAATAGTCATTTGCACTTTTTATGCAAATGAAATTGGGCAACGCTGTCAGGCTTCAATTTTTTTTAATTTTTGGGTTTTTTTATTTTTACTCTATTGTAAGAATGGCTTATTTGACATCTCATATATGTCTTTTTATAATGTTCGAGGCTTTTTCCATGCACCTGTAACTGGTGCCATCTTGTATCGGTCTTTTATACCTTTTGTCTTTGTTTCCTTATTTTATTGCCTGTACTTCACGGAAGACGGGAATGCTAATGAACATATGACGTATACCATCATTCACAAGATGAACAGATAGCTTTCTCTCTTTGTCAAATGTTTATGCAGTAAAATGAAAAATTAAATAAACCTAGCGTGACTCTGTTGTAGTTTCGGCTTAAATAATACACGTACTGAAGTTTTGTAGGATTTTTCCCATCAGAGAGAAATTTTTGGGAGTGCTGAGGGGACTATTGTCATATCCAAAGAGTAAAGTTTGAGGTAATTTGCTAAAAGGCATAGAAGCTTTTATATTACAAAATTGTTGATACCAGACGGTAATAAAGTCTAAATAATGTTAACCTCCAATTAACAAAAAAAAAAGGG
>NW_009648252.1:1356963-1361805 GCF_000708025.1 Charadrius vociferus
GGGGACGCGGTCCCTCTCCCGCCGGCGGTGACACTAGAGGGCACTGCTTGTCCTCGGTTGCGGCATCCTTCTGGGACAGCCGGCTGAATTCTGTCCTCTCAACGTTAATTAACAGTTGAGTTCTTATTAAGAAATTCCAGGCTGTTCAGTTCATGGCTGTTTTTTGTTCCGGGCTCCGCGTTGGTATAAGGGGCGGCGTCACCGGTTCTCGCAAACGCACAGGGAACCAGGCGTCCCGTACAGTAACAATTTAAAAAAAAAAATAAAAAAAAAAAAAAAAAAAGCGAACCTTGAAATGTCATTCTTGGCAAAGGCAGAAGGCTGTTTTTGCCCTGCGATGGGGTTTGGATCCCTTGCCAGCTGCGCTTCCAGCCAGCGAGCGTGATGCACAGCGTTAGAAACACGTCGGGGAGAGTACCGGGGAGGTGGGGTGATTTATTTCAGCAAAGGTCAAGAGAATGATAAGCAGAGGACAAGAATAGGAAGTTTAAAGAGTGCATCTTCGGTATGTGTAAAATGTGTATCATTCACATTACCCTTGGAAAAATCTTTCATTACTTGCAGTACACTGAATCACCTGAGTTACTGTTCCAAGTTCAAACGTTTCTTCCATTCACGGGCTCTTTTAGTGGTGTTATTTTGGGTGGGATTTACAAAAGAGGTTGAATAGTCAGGTGAATCGGGTTAATAAAAGCAGGTGTCATTTCACGAACATCAGAAATTTATTACTGATATCAGACACGTTACCACAATAATAACATGCACGCTCAGTGTGAAGACCCCGAGCGTTGCTGTTAGCTCGTCCGTGTCTCCTGCGGTCAGCAGAGTGCCGTGAGAAGAGCTGCGTGCTGGCCAGACCGGGCATCTTTGCTCGCTATGAA
Organism: Charadrius vociferus; assembly: GCF_000708025.1. Classification (NCBI taxonomy): domain Eukaryota; kingdom Metazoa; phylum Chordata; class Aves; order Charadriiformes; family Charadriidae; genus Charadrius; species Charadrius vociferus. Next base: position 1,357,845 of record NW_009648252.1, read on the forward strand.
ATTCCAGCGCTCAAGTTCGAGAGATGAAGCCCTGTGGTTTAAAGCACCGTTCGTTGCTTCGGCTGCGGTTTGGGATCCGGCCCTGTATCAAAGCTGGTCTGGTTTTGTCTTCTACCTCTCCAGCGTTTGGCCGAAATAGTTCTTTCTGGTTAACTGTTGCGGAGTTTCAGCGAGCGTGTAAATTTTCTCACACCGAGTATTCATAAATGTGTGTAGTTAACAGCTGCACTGCTTGATCATCGCGAATGACCTCTTAGTCGAGGCAATGGGTGTTCGGTGCAGCTAAAGGTTTTTCCACGTATAAGTTCTAATTTTCAGCCGTTTGAAATGTAGTGATTTTCTTCCATAGGAAAAGCAGGTTTTTAATAAACTTCTAAAAGACTGTCCCAGCCGGAACTCATGGCCACTAAAAGGCAAGCCAGTATAACAATAGGTTATATTTTGTGCGGGGTGAACTGAAAGTATTTCATTTTAGCCCAGCGCAGTCACTTGCAAATATCAGAATGATTTTGAGCCATTCTGATTCTCAGCAATGTATTTTTAAGCAGTGCGGTGAGTGTGGAAATTTCTGAAAAATCCTCCTGGAAGTTACTGCACAACTCCAGAGCATAGTATCACGTGTTATTATAAATACATAGGTTTTCTGATTATTTCAGTATAATCACGTAGTAGTCTTGGACAGTCTGGTCTCCGACCTGATCTTTAGTAATAATCTGCCATTTAGCAAGAGCGAGCATCACCTAGTTTTGCTTTATGGGTTCATAAGCAAAAAGAAAAAAAAAATGTTTAATCAATACAGAACAACTCTTTCTGTGTTCACCATTTTATAATTTGAAATCTTATTTTGTGCGTACTAACAGTCTACAAGCAGTGAGATGCCAGAACTGCTATAATAGGATTTTCCCCCTCCTAGCGGGATGTTGCTTATGGCTATAAAAAGTTAATTTCAGATCCTGATACACTTGCATTAATTTTTGAGACATTGGCTGAGTGTGGTACAGCGAAGAATAACACGAACACTGCACCGTTCCGCTGTAGCTAATCGTTTATTACCTCCAGCCAAAGGAAGCGGCGGTAATGCACAGGCCACAATGTCTGGGGAAAAAAAAAAAAAAGGAGGTAGGAAACGGGCAGAAAAGGTCTCCCAGATTTCTTCCTGAGGGTCTTGAGAAGAGGACTGAGAAGGACAAGGAGAAACAATAGCCTCATCATCCCTTAAAGGCGATTTAAATGGTGTCAAAGTAGATCCAGTTTCTGCGTTAAAGTAATATTTGATGATGACACTGTAACACTCACCAAAACGTCCTGCTTCTGGATGGGAAAACGCATCTTGGTGGTTGTTTAAAAGTATGATTTATGTATGAAAAACAGGCGATTTAGATGCTTATCATCTGCAATACGCACCATACCTCAGTAATGTGTTTATATTCTTTGGAGTATTTGCTGACAAAAGGAGCATGTTGTCTCTTCGTTTGCCAGTGAGGGATCTGTTGACTCCACAGCTATGTAAAAACCTCTCATCAGCACCTATTTTAATCAGCAAGAACTTTACTATAAATCATTATCAGAAAAAGCATTGTGCTACACTTTTATACCAATACATTTATTTTGAAATTAATGGGGAGAAATAATACAGAGCCTGTGCTTGAGATGGGCTAATAAGCGTGCCCATGAGACTTTCCTTTTTAAGCGCTAAATGAAAGCTTTTGCATTGCTAACAGGCTACAAAAGTTGCTTAGGTAATAAGACTCTTTTTCTCTTATCAGTAAAAAAGAAAAGGGGAGGGATGGGATGGCTCAAGGGATTGGTAATCAGATTACAAAGTCTTTCACTTCTAGGTCACTGGTTCAAATCTGCCCCTGTTTAGTAGTGACCAAAAGCTGTTCCCAGCTGATGGCTTTTCAGTGGCCTTTGTGCCGTGCATTAGCGATCCATATCCCATGTCTGGTCAAAATCGCCCCTCGCCCTTGCCTTGGGAGTCTCATCTCACACTCTTTGAGTGGGAATAAACGACCTGCTCACGCGTCGAAGGGCTCGGTGGGTTATTTCCCAGAAAATAATTTTAATAAGTTAGCGGAGCAGCAGCAGCTGCTCTGGGCTTCCACCCTGCTTCCCAGCACGGCCACCATCGCTTCCCACTAGCATTGCTTCCTAAAAAATTGTTGCCAGCTTACTTAAGAATTGGACTGATATCTCTTAGTTTGAGCCATGTGGTATCACTCCAATTTATTAGGCTAGAATTGCTAAAATCATAATTGAAAAAAAAATAAAAAAATAAAAAAAAGAGAAGTAAAAAGAAAATTACTAAATTTGTTCCTCTTAGGAGAAATATCATACTGGTAAAATTGATTTTGACATACAGAGTGGGAAAACATCTTTATTGGTGGTCTTAGTGCAGCAGTAACGCTGTGGAAGTGATGAGACTGCAACTTCGGCGTGCTCGTGTGCTATACAGGACATATAGTGAGCTACAGTATGCTCAGGTAAATCTTGGAAGAGCTTTATCAGGTGAAATACTGAAAACAAGGGAAAACAGAGAAAATTCTCCAGTACCTGCAAAAGAGCCCTTTCAAGTGTACCTTTTCCAGTGCCCTCTCATGCTGGCGCTCACTGTCAGGTATTTAAATGACAAGTTTACAAACTTTGCACTTCTCAGCGTTTTGAAGTGCTGTTTTCCTTAACGTAGGGGAGTGCTAGAGGACACGTGCCATAAAGGCAGTGTAATTTCTGGTTCATTAATATATGAACCTGAAACGATGGCTACATTTCTGTGGGAATCGCTTTTTGACAATTTTAGAGGTGTGTTTATGTCCATAGGGATGCACGTGACCCATTATAAAACCATTACTTTTTCCCCAAAAACTAACCAAAGGAAAATGGTATTTCTTTTGAGACAGCAATATCTACACGTAGCAGTAGATATTTTTACACAGGAGTAGATTTTTCATCAATCCTAAATGGTACTTCATCAATCCAAGCCTTGTTGGGTCAAAGGGATCACGTCAGCCAGCTCCCTCGTTACTGGCATAAACTTTGGAGTTTGCTGCTAACACCTCAACCTGGGAAAATTCAGCCCGTGCACACGCTGAGCAGAGCTTGATGGGGTACCAGCAAGGGGGACACACGTCTGGCGCAGGTCTTTGCTCTCCCAAGAGCTCCTCTCCAGCTCCCGCTGTTCAGAGTGATCTGCCTAACACGCTTACAGCTTCACCTTTGAAATTGAAGCTGAAAAAGTGTGCCTGTACGACCTGTGTACCGCAACACGTGCTCATTATCCATCTTTTGCAAGAAGGGCTTGGGTGGGATTTATTGCCAGTGTTTTCACACTTGGCCTGCAACGACCAAGCTAGCTGGCTTGCGATGCAACGTGATCCCCTCCAGAAACCACAGCAACTGCAGGAAAAAAAAATCCCAAGTGATGTATTTATGATCCAAATCCCACCACCCATATATATCTAATAATGCTTTGATATCCGATGTCTCGGAGATCCACAGGACTCGGAGCATCCACCATGTCCCACCAGAAAGCTCTGGCTGAGCTCCTGCAGGAGCCGCGTCTCTCCATGTCCTAGCACCAGGGTGTTTTGTGGGCTGCTCATAATGTTTTGCTGGAGCTTACTCACACCTGCATCTCCAGACCTGTTACGGGGAGGGGAATCTAAGTTTAGCAGTACAAGGGGTGAGGGTGAAAGGGACTGCCAGCTTCATGGGGCTGTTTGGTCCAGGAGTGCAGGTCTGTAAGCCAAAGCCATTCATTTCAGGAGTTCACACAAAGGTTACAAGGGGAAAAAAAAAAATAAACTGAAAATATTGGTGGCACAGCTGTTTTTAAGCTCGGGAAGGTTTCCTTTCAAGTCTGGCATGAACCTTCTCTCCCTTTCCACGGGGGAAGCTGGTTTTGTTCCAGCGGTTAGCTCAGGTCCTCTGCTCCAAGGCTGCTTTGGGAGCAGGCAGACCTGTG
>NW_009648252.1:1361818-1407726 GCF_000708025.1 Charadrius vociferus
TTCAGCAGAGGCGGGTTTGTCTGTACTTCAGGTTTTTGTGTGTTTGATCATTAGTTTAGAAAGAAATTTTGTGAAGCTGAGGTAACCTAACCTCCCAACGAGGCACTTATTCTGGTGTAATGATGCTTCTTGGTGCAACTTAAAAGAACCTTCACGTGGCTTTAAAAGTGTGTGCAGATAGATTGAACTGTGATTTAGCACTGTATGTGTTTCTAAAGTATGTTGTAAACTGATGCCCTTCATTGGTACACCTCCCTCCCGAAGTGTGCAGAAGCCTTCAGGCTTCCCTGTCCTCTGTGTGGGCTTATCTGTCCAACTGCTGGAGATGTGACCAGGGTCTCATCCTTCCATCAGGTCAGACCTGGATACCATAGAATCATAGAACCACAGAACGGTTTGGGTTGGAAGGGACCTTAAAGACCATCTCATTCCAACCCCCTGCCCTGGGCAGGGGGGTTGGAACCCTCAGACCAGACCCAGCCCAGGTTGCTCCAAGCCGCGTCCAACCTGGCCTTGAACACCTCCAGGGATGGGGCAGCCACAGCTTCTCGGGGCGACCTGCCCCAGGGGCTCACCCCCCTCACAAGAAAGGATCTCTTCACAATATCTCATCTCAATGTCCCCTCTTTCAGTGTAAAACCATTCCCCCTCGTTCCATCACTCCCCTCCCTGATCGAGAGTCTCTCCCCAGCTCTCCTGGAGCGCCTTTAGGGACTGGAAGGGGCTCCAAGGTCTCCCCAGAGCCTTCTCTTCTCCAGGCGGAACACCCCCAACTCTCTATCAGGGCTTCAGTTACAGCTCCCAGAGACGGAGCTGTGAACAGTATTTGGTGTCATGGTCCAGTTACATGATGACTTTCAACTAGTGGTAGGGTACAGCCAGACTCCTCGTGGTAGGGGGTTGCTCTCCAGGACCCTGTTCTGTCCTGGGTAAGCAGTGGTGCTGCTGCTGGTTGTGAAATAAAGATGTGGAAAACATATCCGGATCTGTTTCATCACTAAAGAGGACTTTGGAGGAAAAAGAGCAGAAGTAAAGCTCGCGGTTGCGTTTGGTTTTAGCGTTGCTTATGAACCTTACGAGATCAGAGGGTCATGGGGAATATCTTGCTAGTGATGTGTAATGGTTTGGAAATAAACACCAAGGGTGGCTCCAGCTGCCTTTGATCTAACTAAATGGCTATTATGTATATTCTATTTAACTTATTTGAAAATTAGGCAGAGCATACAGGAATGCTTCTCTGTGTGCTAGATGCTTGAACTTCCAACTGTGTGTTCAGGACCAAACAAAAGGAAAATGGTTCTCTTTCAAGGAGCTTATCATTTGGTAGATATATAACACAAAGCAGGCATGAAATGCTGTGGGAAAGAGGGACTGACTTTCTACCTTATCCCATGTTTTTAACATTTTGAATTTTTATTGATGAGGGCCAGAATTTGCAGATTTCACACAGTGTCTTTTGCCTTCCACGATATCTGTGAATTTTTTTTTTTTTTTGAAGTGGGATTTCTTAAGTTGAAAATGATGAGCTCTTAGCTTAAAAAGACTGGCAAGTAGTTAAATCCACAGCAGGCCTTGTTTCAAAGTAGACCAGAAAGTTTGGCGAGTGCGTGCAGAAACTTTAGCAGACGTCGCTTGTGATTTAGTACAGGGGTGGCTGATCTTCATGGTCCTGAGGCACCCTGATGAGTTCCCCAAGGATCCAGTGGTCACCAGATGAGTCTGCTGTTTCTTCAGGGCCTACCCAATAGACCAGAGATGTTTGCCGTAGCAGCCCTCCCTGGCTGGCTCTCCCCGATGAGAGGGAAGGGTTGCCCAGTGCTCTCCACACCATCCCAGCTTGCCCACCAGTGTATCCTGGTTTCAGGAGCCAGCCAGTGTGGCTTTGCTGACAACTACAGAAGAGTCTTGGTCCAGCAACCTGGGCGCAACCACCAAAGACAGAGAAGATCTTCAGGACAATTTCTCCCATTTTCCAAGGACCATGAAAGTAAAGATGCGCTGCTCTCAACGTGCCAGAGTCTCTCTTCAGGTACAAGAGTTTATTTCACCAAAGAAGGACCACGTGTGATAAATGAAAACCTTCCTACATGGGAAGCTGGGATTTTTTGGTGCTTTTGTGCAGCTTCCGTTGTCCTGACACGTAGGCAGGACAGCATTCGTTACGCTAAGAAATTACACTCCTCGTTCCACTGTTGACTCATCACTACCTGGTGTCACTTCTCTGACTAATGTCATAAATACTCGGGGATGATTTGTAGTATTTGACTGGCAGGCTCACGCCGAGGGCGATGGAGAGAGAGTGGCACAGCAGTCTCCTGGAGCATTACTCAGCCATAAATGATGTGAGCAAGCTGATGACCAGGTTGGTCCAAGATGACCGAGCAGGCCCAGAGGATGAACAATGGTGGCAGTGAGACAACATCCCGGTCCCCGGCCCCGTTTCCATGTCTAGGGTTGCTGAGGTGGAAGCTGTTGTGTTGCGGCAGCGCTGTGGCTCTCCAGACCTGATGGAGAGCAGGTCCATGCCCCGTGTCTCTGGAGGGTGGAGTGTCTGGGCTTCCTTTGCCAGTACAGCTGTGCCTGGCGGCTACCAGCACAGGGCATGGATCAGACATTTAATTATGAATGTGTACTGTTTATGAGAGTCTGTTCTGTACTCTGAATTGGAAGATCTTTATCTGAATCATTTGTCATATTGGATTAGTTGTACATCCTTCAGGCTGCTTCACAAAGCCCTTCTGCGTATGAAAGATTTTCTCTTCCATGGAGCCGTCTTAGCCTTGCTGCCGCTTCCCCGTCTCATGACTGGGTGGAACACCTTGTTTGATACCTGATGGTGCATTCAACGTCTGATAAAGAGGCCTGGTGAAACATTACCCAGTATTTCCCCTTCTGCTTTCCCGTTTTTTCAGACTTTGAATGTGTCAGTCATATTGTGGTCTGCTTGGTGTAATTCGGTTTTCTGCACATACTTTTTTGGCAAAGGAGCGTGCCTGCGGCAGCGGCGTTTCAGCGGGAAAGAGGGAAGCTGCTGCTCCTCTCCTTTGGTTGCCTGCAATAATAAATCACAATTTGCCATTCCCTAACCACAAAGAGAGTTATCTCCGTGAGTTTGTGTGACCCCAAAAGTTTCAGTTTACATACCCTCTTGCTCAGGGACCTCGCCTGCGGAGAGACTTTTCCTTCCTGAAGTTGCTCAGAGGTTGCAAGAGTTGAAGCTGGGGCTTCAAAGGACAGGAAGAGTGAGTGTTGTCTTATCCTCTGGCTGAAGTGGAAATCCAGCTGTCTGTGTTTAAATAACAAGGGCGTCAGACTCCGTCTCCATCTGCGAGGTGCTGAGCTTAACACTCAGCTTTTCTCATTTTCTGTTTTTGGGTTGGTGTTTTGTTTTGTTTTTTTTTTTTTTAAGCCTGGCCTTTCAATAAAAATTAATACATCGGCTGATGTGTTTGTGTACACGTATGCTAAACCAGGGGCAACTTCTTAAATCAATGCTCGGTCCTTGTTCAGCCAACATCCAGAGATCTGTGAAGGGTTTGCCCTTCTTGGTGTTAAACCAGTGCAATTCTCTCTGTTTCTCTAGGTATAAAAGGAAATATAAGGAAACTGGCTATTTCACTGAAAAATGCACCAGCGTGAGATTTGCATAAAGCTGTAATAAAAGTTTTCCATGTACCATTCAGACAGAAGCAATGAAGAAGTAATGCCATTTTACCCTGTTGTATTTGATACTTAACATGTAAAAACAGTTATTTACTCGATTGTTTCACATTCATTTCACTAATATGATTGTTCACTTGTAGACTGAGTTCTGGATTTACACATTTATTAAAACGTGAGAAAATTACTTCCATAAGTTACTTCAGGCCACGTTTTTCATTAGATATGAACCATTACCTTCCTGATGGTAAAATATCAAAACAAAACTCCAACCCCTTGTATCATTTCATTTTCAAGCCCTGTGTATTACGGGTTTTGTTACACACTGATTTTCAGGAGCGGTTTATTTCACCTAATTTGTCATCACAAAGATGTAAGATCACTGTATTTTATTTAGCTTTCTCTGAGTAAATAAAATTCCAAGAACCTGGGTATTCTGGTTCAAGGCTTTTAGAGGTTTTCAGCCCGCACGATGCAAAAGAGGAGCCCAACAAGACAGGCTGAGAGTAAACGACTGCTTTTATTGATCCACTTTATAGGCATACTGGTTGTTTAGATACAGCAAAGCAGGTCCACGGTAATTTAAAAGACATGGAGCTCAAGCAAGTACCTTAGGAAGAACTTTTTTCACAGTGTGAGAAGGTTTTATTTCTGTCCAGCCCCACTCCTTTATTGACTTGAAATCACCCAAAGTAACAACCTCAGAGATGTTGACCAGGCTCGAAGCCCCAGCGCTGAAAACGGTGGCGGCACGATGCCTGAGTGGGGAGCAGATGAGTGTCTCTGCCCTGGAGCAGTCGCACCCCTCAGATGGGTGGACCAGATGGCCGAGGTTGGTAGCAGCATCAACAACCCAGCTTCTATCTGCTCCCACCCTTTCGCGGAGCCCGTACAAGCTGCGAGCTACCGCAGCGAGTCTGACAGGCGGCGACTGGAGGAGTCGTCGTAACTCAATCATCTGTCTGCACCCCGAGACCCCGCTCCTCCCTAGTCTGGAGCTTCCTACAACTCCCGTCAACAGCAAGAAAACTGGTGGGGTTTGAAAACTTGCAAGTACTTGCTCACCGATACATCTCAGACAGCGTTCAACACCTCGCTCGGGTACAACAGGGCACCACTGGTGCAATGTCGGTCATGCACCGCTGCGAGGGGTCAACCGCGCAGTGACTACTGCTCTTAAACGATGCAAAACCATCCCTAATGGCTGCAAGATCGGGCTGGAAGTCTGTCACCCAATGTACATTCCTGCAAGGAAACGTGTTCGAAGTGGTGGCCCGTGATTTGCCCGTGCTTGGGGCTGACGAGGGCTGTGAAAGTCTTTGTGAAAAACTGAGCCCAGACTAGCAAGTTTGGGGCACGAGGCTGAGAGCGCTCCCAGTCTCAAGCAGGATCCTAGTCCACATCGGTCTTGACCTTTCTTGATGCTACAGCACTTTAAACTTTCAGTCATAGGTCTAGATGGTTCTGATGAAGGTGCTTTACTAATTGTTTTGTTTTGATTTGTTATTTGTTATTTTATTTTATTCTTTTTAATTTTCTATTTTATTTTATTATCTTACTTTATTCTATTTTATTTTATTATCTTACTTTATTCTACTTTATTTTATTTCTTACTTTATTCTACTTTATTTTATCTTACTTTATTTTACTTTCTTACTCTGTTTCAAGCTAGGCATGGCACTCAAATAGCTAACCAGTGCTTCAGAAATCCAGGTAAACCGAGAAAAAGCAAAGCTGTGACCTACAGCATAAGGTTTTACTGGCAAAGTTGTATCAGCTAAGAGCTTGAAAAAACCCTTCACCACCCCAGCCAAGATAACTATGTTAGCAAAACCTCTAGCGCAGGTTTTGCATAGCTATTCCAACAGAGGAGTGCTCTTGCTGGCTGAGCTCATGTCATTTGGAGAGGTGATGCAGCCTCCTGCCAGAAAACCTCCTGCATCTCTATTAAGAGGATGCTGCTGACACAGACACATGGTAAAGCCAGAGCAGCAAAGGATCTTCTGCTGTGCCGGAGGTTCAGGCGCGATCGTACACTCGCAACATCTTCCACCACCCGAGTCCAAATTAACTGTGAACACAAAATGAAATACAGTTTAGCAAACTATGCGTATTTTTCAAATACAGTTTTCCTGGGGCTCATGTGCTGCCGTGGCCATACCCATGCTACTTTTAAACAACCCGGCTTGAGTATCAGATGCTCTTCAGCATTAGTTGTGCCAAATACTGCACATGCTAATTTAGGCTGCTTCCTGGCAGCACAAATTGGCCCTTGTGGAGCTCCACATTTCTAAGACCGGACCATTTTTGAGCTTGTATATTAAAGGCAAGCCAACATCTCCCTGCTGCAGTCGGCAGCACAGGAACGTTAGCAAACTGATCCGCCGTCTCTTTCTGTTCCTGGTTGAGATACGTGGAAGTTGTTGACCCTTCAGAACTTTACTTGCATGCCAATGAGACGTACAGAGATTTCCCCGGCTCAGATCTCCCAATTTTGAGTCGGCAGACTGCTGCTGTCAGGAGGGAGTACCAACTGGCTGACTCCAGCTAGACCCAAGCTGCTCCAAACCTCCTTTCCTGACTGTCACTGCGGTTCTCCAGCAGCCCCAAGGCAAATATCTCAGCAGTCTTCACCACTGAAATATCTTGAGATGCATTAAAAAAGGCATTGGCTTTTGTTCACTTTAGATGAGCTTTTGAAGGGAAGAACTTCACCAAACCCTTTTGGCCAATGTACATTTTTGGTCTGCAAGGAAGCCGAAAGGCTGAGAGACTTGGGTCTCTTTAGTCTAGAGAAAAGAAGATTGAGGGGGGATCTTATTAATACTTACAAATCCTTTAAGGGAGGTGCCGGAGGGATGGGAACAGTCTGTTTCCAGTGGTGCCCAGTGACAGGACAAGAGGGAACGGGCACAAACGTGACCATTGGCAGTTCCATCTCCACCTGAGGAGGGCCTTCTCTGCTGTGAGGGCGGCAGAGCAGTGGCACAGGCTGCCCAGAGAGGTGGGGGAGTCTCCCCCTCTGGAGCCATCCCAAACCCGCCTGGACGCCGTCCTGTGCCACTGCTGGAGGTGCCCCTGCTCTGGCAGGGGGTGGCACTGGGGGAGCTCCAGAGGGCCCTTCTGACCCTCACCAGTCTGGGCTGCTGTGAAACTATCTGCAGAATGCCAACGTTGTGTGCTCCAGACCGTGGAGGATGCCCCTTCCACCAGCTTGCTTTGATTGGAGATGTAGTGGACCTATTCAAAGATCTTCACCCACACGGTACCATACCAGTTTATGTTATGTGATGGGCTTTCTGTGGAACTGTTAGGCTTCGTTCATACTCAACAGATTGCTGGGAGGTTTGTAAGAGAGCGGAGCCACCATCTCTACCTGGGGTCCCGTTGCACCTATTAGCCTGTGTTTGGGAACTTGGTGTTCTCCACGTTGTTACAGGTCCTCGCAGGCTTTTCTCCTGTAAGCTTTCTGTCACAAGACACTAGGGACAAGAGAAACAGAAGAATTGCATTATTAAGTTTAAAGTTTTAATAAAGCTGAAGCCTGAGGCTTTTACAGGAGAGAGCCGTGAGTTTTGTTTGCGCTGTTCACAAAATATTACCAGCGGAATTTTGTGTACAGGGTTTTTTTTGATGTTTTTTGACTGAGCTATGCATAAGGGAGATGACCCCCACCCTTTTTTAATCTTCAGTTATTTTAGAATTAAGTATTTTTCTAATGATGATTGATTTTAAGAACTTATACCCCCGATATAAGGCGTGTGTAGAAATTTTCGGTAGTTCTATCACAGAAGTTGGTTTACAGTGTGAACAGTGACAAGTCCTAAACTCCAGATGCTATAAAGCAATCTGTTCTAATATGGTCATGCATTATTATTACTGTTTCAGTGTGTTTTATTGCTGTAGAAAGCTATCACAATTGTAGACGTAACATCCAGTAGATCTTTGAACAAAATATCATAAAGTACTTGGCTGTGGTCATTCTATGATTGTATCTCTGCAGATATTTTCTTTTGTCCTTTAAAAACTGGGGTGCATCCAATGCTTTGTCTACTGCAAGGAGGGTTTTTATCACATGTCTGTGAATTCATTTAGGGAAAATTATTCTTGTCGCTAATTGAAAATGGGAACTGGTTTAACTTTGGATTATTTATTATTTTTGCTGTGTGGTGTTCTAGTGTAATTGCTCTGTAATTCTAATCCCTAACAAATATTTTATGAAGACTTGAGGATCTAATTCTGTTTAAAGACACGCGAAAAAAAATGAGAGTATTTCAGAAATTCTGGAATTCTATCCAGGAAGCAGTGAAAGGTTGTGGGAATCCCAGATTGACAAACTCACACTACCAACAAACAGAATTATATTTTTCGTGGTGAAGACGAGTCTTTCTCAACTGAGAAAAGGCATTAGCTCAAGTGCTGGTGCTCAGATAGGCCAGCTGCTTGGTTTGTATGAGATTGTGTGAAAAGGCAGTTGAAGGGGGTTTTGAATGACCGTAGACATGTACCAAGATCCAAGGAGAGCACCTGAAGTCACTAAGAAAGAATGGCACATCCTTCCAAAAGCATTAAATACCGATTGCCCTCTTGCACACCATTCCTGGCATGTGATTTCTTCTCTCGTCGCATCTACCACTGCTTTTACAAATATTTCAGAGTCCACCTGATCCCGTTTTGATCCTCCAGAATTTCTACTGCAAATTCATTTCACTTCTGGAAATCATTGAGGACATTTGGACAGGGGCTTCCAGTTCAGTTTCCTCTGAAAGGAATTCAGTTTGCACACACCAAAACCTCTTGGAGACTCCAACCAGTGTGAGGCAACTGGAGATGATGGAGGACTGAGGTCAAAGTTATTTTTGCGCCATGCCAAATGCTTATTGTAGACATGACCATTCACACCCAGTGCATGTGTAAACACCAACTGGAATTGCAGTGGAAGGCAGGGGAAGTAGCTGAAAGTTTTTCTCAAAAGTTCAAGAGAAATTAAAATTTGGGGCTTTTTTTTTTTAATCCATTTTTCTTCATTCCTAATTACAAGCAACTCAGAGGAGTAAGTATCCCCCAAAGCCCAAGTGGTGGAGGTTGATTTGATTGCCTGGGCCCATAAAAATAAGAGGCGTGTTTTAACTTCCTTTGACCTTTCTCAGAAGTTTAAATTTTTAGCCATTCTAAATCTATTAGAACAGGTATGAAGAGTATGGAATTAATGCCACAGAGTTACTCCCACAGGCCATTTGCCTAAAGTCTAACTGGGATATTCAAGGACTTCTGTGTTTAAAGGTTTAGACCTTTGAGTCACCTTTTAGCATATTGATGCTTTCAGTTGACAAGAGTGCTATGCTATCAAATATATTATGTACCAAAGATGTATTTTATCATTTACTCTTAGTATAGGTACATTAAATATATTGCATGTGATTTATGTATAAGACCACGTTTTATATGTATACATTACAAATAATGAAGGTATAAACCTTTTGTCATTATAAAGTTATGTTAATTGTGTAATATAAACTTACAGAGGATTACCATGTGACATTACAGACACTTGGGTCAAAGATCATTTATTAAATTGACAGATAAATGGGTAGTTAATATATTCTAACTTAAAGAATGCATTTTTAGGGGATTGTAAGTTCTTGCTTATGTAAGTGATAGAGTTGAATACTTGTGAGAATAGATAATTGATGTTTTCCCTTGCAAAGTGAAGGAACAAATTTTCAACCACTGGGATAGAGAGGACTTTCAGAAAGATGCCTGAAGACGTTCTAATAACTTGTTGCAGTGAAGACTGGTCTACAACTTGCCGTTCTAAGGGAACCAAATATAAAGTAGCGATGACATGTGGTTAATAAATTACAAACCCAAATTTTACTGTGACTGCAAAGAAGGAGCACAAAACCAAAGGTGAAATGGACATGCCTGAATAGAAAAGGTGATTGGGAAAGTCTGGAGGACCCATAGTGGTGTATTAAGTAATGCAGTAATAAATGAGAACTGATTTACCTACCAGAAAAGTGCCAGTTCACCTACATCTGATGATATATTAATTATTGGAAGACGAAGAAGGAATGTAAGGACAGTGTGAACAGAGCTGTAAGCCATCCAGTGAATGGGTGCAAAGAGAGATGACTTCCTGTAAAATCTGTTCAGCTAAAAATAATTTAAGATTTGAAAATGAGCGTTGAGTGGGAAAATAAGTAATTCCTAGGCTGTGAAAACTTCCCTTCTATGGAATTTACTGATGTAGAAAGCGTATAAGGCATGAATGAGCTCTAGACTAAATCCTTAGGTCTTTATTTGCAATTGTTGCTTCAGTAAAAAACACTATTTTCCTGAAGAAAAAAAATATAGTTTGTAGTATTGTAAATAGTCTGTGGTCTATTAAATATCTTCAGTTTTAGCATGTCCATTTCAAGATCTTGTACTGGCTGCATGGAATAAAACTGGTCCTGGGAAGTATAAATCATGCATCTTGTAGCACCCTTCCATTGGAATTTGATGTTGTGTCACATTTGAATGGCAGCTGCGTGCAAAATTTGTGTTGAATGTTAATATATTTCACCGTAACAATTTTATTCTGCTTGCTTAATTTTTACAATTTATTTGTATTCAAAACCGGGTTTAGGAGAGAGAAATGTTTTCATTCTGAGCAATCCATCCATTGAATCTGAAGCATTTACTGAGTATTGAAGCTCCTGTGGCCAAAAGCGCACAGGCTTCTTTGTATCTTCCTGCGGGATGAATTATCACCCCTGATAAGAGGGTCTGCTGTTTGAGCATCTCCTAGATCTGTTCTCCTTGGTTATTATTATCAGTTAGTGTCCCGTGGTAGCAAAGAACAAGAGCTGTTCGTCCTGGATTTGACGTGCTCTGTTGTGACATTTCTGTGTCACTTAAAGATGGACATGTTAGACTTCTTGTTGAAGAGAAGGTTATACCCGTGATCCTTTCTCCGCTTGATGTATTAGTTTTGTCTGTTTTCTTTCCAAGTTGGCTCACAAGGGCATGGATGCCTACCAAAACTTACTTCTTCTGGTCTGGACACAGAGAAATCTGTAACTGAAGCTCAGTTAATCCCTTCGATCCCTCTTTGCTGCTGCATCCATGAGCCCTTGTCCTAACCCCAGCACTGTGGCTGAGTTGTCAAAACACCCTCGCGTTGTCTGCCTCGGTCTCTTTGCTGATCTTTGTGAAGAGAATGCCATTCTGCATGCATCCACAAAGCTGAGCAGCAAGCACCAGCAGCATGTCGAGTAGTGTGTATTATTCCCCATGCCATGGATGACCTGAAAAGCAAAGACTGCGTGTATCGTGCGAAGAAAGAATAGGAAGAGATGGTGATCAGTGGGTGCCCGTTCTTCCACGTGCATAGGGAAAGTGGGAATAACAAACCTGGGCTAGGTCTAGAAAGGGAGAAGGGAACTGCACGTCTGTCTTCCCTTGTGATTTAAAGAAAAAGGTGACGTTCTTAGATGAACTGGGTGGCTAGTTTTCAAAACAGAAACGTGGGACACAATAGCTTGAGAAAAGACTGCTTTTCCAAAGCAGAGCGGATCTTTTTCCCCTTGCTGGTCATTAGCAGTGCTTGTGAAGACCAGCCCTTCATGGAGGAAGTCATGCTGGAACACAATGAGCTGGTGGGGATTTTAAGCTTCCCCCAGCATGTAATAACTCCAAGTAATTGGTAGGTACATGCGCTTCAAGGACAATGGCGGTTTTGCTCCTTTGCCCATTTAAATCACAGTATTCTGTGCAAGACGGTGCAGCCAAATGCGTGCTGGAACGCGCAGCACTAGTACAGGAATATTAGTACGTATGGCACGTTCCTAAAACTTATTCAATATACAGCAGATTTAGTGCAAGTTGGGTGCGTGTGGCTTACAGGTCTTGTTTTTAGATACCATCTCTTTCAGAGAACCTTTTTTTCTGGTAGGATTTCTGAGCCACTCTTATTGCTCTTACGTGGAACGGAGGGTCCGGCCCCCCAACCACACTGAAGGTGGTGCTGGATGTAGAAGTCTGGCAACGCAAGCTCCCGACAGCCTGGCAGGACCTGCAGCCCTTCAGCAGAAGGTTCTTCTGCAGGTGCTGTCCTGTTTAGAGAAGGAGAGTGATGCTACCTTAGCTGTTATGTGAAGGTAAAGCAGTTGGATGGTTGCTGGTGGCTGGTAAGAGAAAGGACTAGCAACAGCCCTCGCAAAAGCACCCTGGCTTTCTCCTGCAATCAAAGGGTCATCTCTTCGGTGGTCATCGCATGCAGATAGCTTTGCCTGATAAAGGGGACAGTAAAGCTGTGGTCTAAAAGCCAAAATTTTCAGATGCTTGGCAGATCTGAACCATGTTTGGGGCTTGGTGTAATTGCAAAGCAAATAGAGTAGAGTAGAGTAGAGTAGAGTGGAGTGGAGTGGAGTAGAGCGGAATGGAATGGAATGGAATGGAATGGAATGGAATATTGCAGGTGAGATATTCATGTTGAGTCCAAGTTCTGCTGAACAAGGCTGGTCTGAAGGTCTGAGTGACTCAGCCCTTTGAGAGACAGAGCATTTGTCGGTGCTTGAGATGTCCATCCAGGTTTGGGGAGAGGGATTGTAACATCAATAAAAATGTTTGTCTGGGGGCTCCACCTTCCACCGGAGCTCAGGGCTTTCATCCCCAGTTTAGCAGAATCACTGGTGGTTCCTGCAACGGCCTGAAGATCATTCTGAGAGTTTCACTGTTGTTATGGACAGTTTCATAATGGAGGGAGTTTTTGCGTCTTTATATTTACAGTGAAATTTAGTGCTCAGCGTCAGATGTTTGGCTGAAAATGTCAGTACCGTGTTACAGCTGAAAGCAGCTCACCCCTCTTACAATAGATGCTATTTTGTCCTAAACATGTGATTTTTGTCCCACACGCACATACCTGTCATGTTCCATCCTCCAAAAATTCTGGATATTAAATGTGCCCCACAGGAGGGTAAAGGATGAAAAAAGCAGTATTTATGGAAAGCCTTCACGTGAAGAAAGATTAGTCTTAAGAGTTTCTTCATACATTCTTACCCAAGATGTCCTAATCTCAGCTGAATTCCCAAATCATGTAATACTGACATTAGGAAAGAAGGAGCACTGGGGAAGGTGGGCACCTGGTTTTGTCTGGAACGGGGAGCTCTGCGTTGGCATTACCCGGCCAACAGTGGTGAATATTTTTCCCTTAGAATATCAATTCAGTTGCACTGATTTTAGAATCCACGTAAAACCGTAGAATGGTTTAGGTTGGAAGGGACCTTAAGGATGATCTAGATCCAACCCCCCTGCCATGGGCATGTAACATAAATGAAAAAAAAGGCAAGATGTGATTAATTCAGAATATCGTACTGCGGTTACGGAGAACTGAAGTAAGAGTGTTTGGTCAGAAGGGTTTATGTGTGTGATATTTTGGAGGAACCAGCAGATAGTTTGTGTAAAGTATGAATAAATGCTACTTTTGTGTCAAACATCTGGATCGAGGTGTTTATTTTGAAGTTTCTGATGGAAAATATAGTTCACATCCCCATTGTAAAAGTATCTTTCAGAGCAGTATTTTCGGAGGGGCAGCCTGTATGCTGGTACGCAGTTACCAGGGCATGAACAAAGAATGCCTGGTTTCAGAAATGTTGTGTGCGTCGCCGTTTATACAAAAGAAAGCTGGAAAAAAAAAAAAATTAGTTTATTGCGGCATACACGGTGATAAAGACACTAGTTGCGAAATGCTGGTTTCATAAGTATAATTCATTATACTTTCTTTGATCCAGTGTTACAAATTAGGGTCACTCGTGTCAGGAGATTAAAACCTTTTTGTCTCTCTTTGATATCAAACTATTCTTCCCCCGTCCCTTTTATCTTGCAGAGCAGCACTGAATTCCACAGCATCTTTGCCAGTTCACTCGTGTTATTTGCAGCAATCATTTAATTGGTTTTAGAACTAATATTATTTAGTCATACTGTCATTTGCAACAACAGAGGCCCTTTAATACCCTAAAAATGTTGAGAGGCTCCAGCGTTAGCTGGGTGAGCATATGTATGAGAGAGACCACAAAGAATTTTGGGACCATGGTGGGAGTGCAAGGTAGCTAAATTGGATAGAAAAAGGAAAAAAAAAAAAAAGCCCCATACAAGTCAAAGTAAGATTGTACATCAGAAAAACTACAGCAATCTACTGAAAATTAGTAGATGATAGTCATGAGTAGCTTACAGTGAACCACGGGTACCAGCTTCCCTGAAGGACAGAAATAGGAACTTGGAGAAGCTTGTAAAAGGTGTCCTCAGGGAATCTTCCATTTTTTCACTATGATACCTTTAATCCTAGAATTGTCAAGCCACATGGAAAATAATAGGACTGAATGGTTCAGTCAGTTAAAAGTTAGTATTATTTCTTTTATCAAAAATATTAGGTCTTTCTGTGTTTCTGGAGCTGTTAGGATTTGTATAAACTTTAAAACAAGTGAAGTCAAGTATTGAACTTGTATTGCTCTTTCTTTTTTAATTTAAGATCATTATCTGTGACTAAGCAGACGCTATTCAATAGAAAGAAAGAACTTAAAGCCAATATTTTTTAACAGATGATTCAACGAGAGGCAGAAGTAAAGAATAAGGTAACTGCTGTGGCGTTGACAGACTCTGTTCACAATGTGTGGCATCAAGAAGTTGGGAAAACTATTCGAGAGTGGATGCGAGAGGTGAGGCCGGGTTTTTTTAAAGAGTTGGGGTATATACGTCTGTATATGGCTGTATAAACATGTCTTTATCTGCTGACCTCTTCCATTTCTTTAGGGTATGAAAGACAGCACGTTACAGGAGTGCGGAAATAGTGTGCCCATACCAGCCCCTAAAATAACCGAGATTAAAGCCATTTCTGAACTTCAAAGATAGCAGTCAAAATAATAAGAATCAAGTCCAGTGTTTCTTCCCGCTGCACAGCAACACAGACGCGTACACCAAGGCAGCCCACACGCTGCTGTGTATCTGGAGCAGAGTCCTGTGCACACCCCGCGCTCCTGGCTTGATCTGGCCATGCTGGAAAAAGCCCCTTGAAAGTCTCCGTGGCTCAGTGTGATGATTCTCACGGCCGGCACAGGATCCTTTCTCTCAGCACTTCTGCGAGATGTAATTACTTCTGAAGTGCTCTGAAGTTTTCTGACGGAAAGGCGGAGCGTTTGCTGCTGTACGAGCACCAATGGGTGGTTGGTCCAAAAAGATCTGGTGTCAGTTCACGGCCAGCATCACCAAGTTCCACCTTTGGGTGAAGGATGATGCCATGCGTTCATTGTTCTTTTAGTACTCAAGTTGCTGAGATTTTAAAAATCGTAATTTTTTTAAAGCAAGACCAACTAATCTTCCATTCATGAGCCTCTTCCTCACCAGATCAGGCTCGTGTCTGTGTTTTCTGCGTTACCGTTGCAGAGCGTTGAAGCGATAGGTGCACGTGGCAAATTTAAACTGGTTGCATCCCGAACTTTTTGTTAGATTTGACTTTTTCCCCTGGATGTAGCGAAACTTTCTGTATAGGCTGCCTGTTCCTGACTTAACCTTACAGTTTTATAGGCCGTGACTGATGGGAATAGAGAATCACCTGGGATGCAGCCTGACAGCTCTGACTTAAATGTTAAAAATATAAAGAATGGTAACCCCTACAGGCTCTGTCAGAAGAATCCCCATTTTCTTTATGGGAAATCAAAACCTTAAAATATATGTTATGTAGTAAAACTGAAATTTTAAATCCTGTAATTTGAATCTGACAACTCCATTTTTCTTTAAGCATTTAGTCTGAATAAGACAAGTGCATTACCTTTAATTTCATTTGCAGAAAGTAGATCTTAAAGAATAAGTTAAATGATTAATGGCCTAAAAAGTGGATGGAGTGTCATAACTTACATTAGCATTGAAAATCTCCTATAAGAAAGAAGAATTTTACATATGTGAAGTGTGGCTGAGTGGTATTAAGACTAGCATATCACCTGGATATCTCTTACTTTAATCAGGTTTAAGGCTACTGGTAAAATGAATAATAATTAAAATATACACCTAATCGCTGCCTGTCTGTAGGGCTAATTGCTGTCATTGAAAGAATGAATTGTTAAAAAAGTAATTCTTCATTGGAGCTATCTCTCCTGTATCATTGGTGGCCTATTTTTAGTACCTATAGAAGTCATGATTTTTGAATTTATTAGGAGCTGTGATGAATGATAAAACAAATCATCCATTTACATATCTTGACACTGCTTTCGAGAATACTTATTTCTTACAGGCAAGTGTCACATTGTATATAAAAGCTGGTTAATTGTGTGCTAATCTTCTGTATTATCTCCAGCTCTCTGATGTAGTGTTCTATCAGTAGTTAATATTAATTTTACTTATTTCAAATGAATGTAATACTTCATAAAAATTCTACTTCTTTTATAATTTCTACCATCTTACATTTGCAATTTCACATTCAGCTGTTAATTAAAATTATACATGCAAATTGTAAAATGTATGATGCTTTACTACTTTAAACCTTAAAGCCTTTGTGAAATACTTCCATTTTAACCATTTTTACTAAAAAAGTTACATTACTGGGTAGTGTGTTTGTTTTCTTTTTTTTTTTTTTTTTTCCATCGAGTTCAATAGTTTCATTGATCTACTGTTTCTTACAAAAATCTGCCATGCTTTGTGAACTTCACTTTCTAATCTCATACAGCAACCCTTCCTTTATGTTGTTCCTGCTCTCCCTGGTCCCAGAACAGTAGGGTTGCCTTGACAAATCTATTCAAAAGCCATTCCTCGCCCTTTATTGGTGGGGACTGAAGCCTTTGAAATTCTCTCCTCACTGCAACACAGCTGACATCTTCTTCCAGACAGAATGAATTAAGGAAATACAATAAGACACTTGATCTACCAGTCAAGGATCTTTCCACAGTGAGGACGGACTCCATGGTGCACAACTAGGGCAGCAAGCATCTACAAATACACAATACATGCTTGTTTACCCGAATAGCAATCGTCCATTTTTACAATCATGATTGATGGGATGATTTTTTAGGAATCTGTCGGAAAATCCATTGGGTCTTTCCAAAAAGTTGTGCGGGGTTTGTTTTGGGTTTTGGTTTGGTTTTTTTTTTTTCCCCTTTTCCTCTAAATGAAGTTAATCAGGTTTTCAGAAAGGGAAAACTCAGATTTGTAATAAGGGCAGCCACGTAGATCTCCTAGTTCAGATGGCAATCCTATTAGAAATGTAGTTACTTTATAATTAAGTCTTCGATTCACTAGATTTGGTGTAGTTTCAGCGTATTTTACTAAAAGCATATTATTTAATACTTCAATTCATAGACTTCTCTGTATAGATAGCATTTGGAGCAAAACATTTAAAAAATTCATGGTAAATTCATCCTACTCAGGAGTTCAGGAATGAAAGGTAAATGTAAATGCTTCCTTAACGTAATTCCCCAAAGACCAATATTTACATCCTTAAATGTTCATGCCCAGTTCATCTCAGCTGTATTTCCAATCATTTGAATATTAGTCGGCTATCTTGATGGCTTTCATTCAGTTATAATCTGTTGTTCTGTGATTTCACAACCATTCTTTCCACAGTGTGCTCCCATCAAAACACCCTGAAAAATTCTGATTTCTTAATGTTGGCAAGAGAGACGGCTCCATGTTTATATCAAC
Source organism: Charadrius vociferus (assembly GCF_000708025.1). Taxonomy (NCBI): domain Eukaryota; kingdom Metazoa; phylum Chordata; class Aves; order Charadriiformes; family Charadriidae; genus Charadrius; species Charadrius vociferus. Next base: position 1,379,150 of record NW_009648252.1, read on the forward strand.
ACCTATTTAACAACTACAGAAAGGAAAAGATTAAAACGCGCGGTGGGTAATTCGGGCACTGGTTGGTCCCAGCACCTACTTTAGTCCACTGGCACTCCAAGTAGCACTTAAAGACATGCTATTTAAGCACATTAATCTCCTGAATTATGGTCTTACTCTTTTTGCTTCTTTAGAATGAAACTACGATATTTCGTGTGAATAAGTGAGCGCAGTTTACCTTCCACTCCCTCTCAGGGCTGCTATGTGAATTGGTTTGAGTATTTTGAGGTGATCATTGTCCTTACTTAACAAAGTCTGTATTTATTTTTGCTCTTGAGTTTTTGGCTTACCCGGCAATCGCCGGTCTTCTCTTACAGAACTGCTGCAACTGGGTCTCCAGCTCCGAGCCCCTGGACACTTCGGTGGAGTCCATGCTGCCCGACTGCCCCCGCGTCTCTGCAGGTACGTGGGTTCGTTCGCAAAACAAAGACAGCGGACGCGTTAGTGCCCAGGGGCAGCTCGGTTATTTAAAAATGCATTTGCTTCTCAACGTGTTTTAGCCCTTCTCGCAGCAAGATATGGTTGCGAGCATATGGATGCTGCTGTTCTTCGCAGCCCGCTGTTAATTGTTGGGATTATTTTTTTTGCTTTGTGTGGGATTTAAGTTCTCTTGTCGACTCGTAGCATGTATTTTTCTAGTCGTCTTTTCTCTTTGGCTTTAAGAACTGATGACATTACAGGTAGGAGCTTAAGAAGAGTAATAGCAATGATGAAAACTGGGAAATTTACCATAGATCCTTGAATAAATATCTGATTTTATGTAGGCAAGAAGGTTTTAAAGGAGTACGTTAATGAAAGGTACAGCTAAGTGAAATAAGACGCTTTCCTGAATCCCCATCAACACAAGTCTAGTTTATGTGGCAAATTGTTTACAGTGTCCAAGAATCTTGACGTGAGATTAGTGAATCATAAATCATAAATCATAAGGAGCACATGAAATAATACACAGAGACTTTTGTTAATGTGTAATAATTCCAGAAAGTAGACATAGTTGTCAACGTAACAGGAAAAATCTCAAATCTCTGTAGGAAAGTAATCTAAAATACATAAAGCTGTTACTGAACTTTCATGTTTGATTATCAGATTTCCTAAAAGCCATAGGTAGCGTATTTCTGTAGAATATAAAATCAGGTTCAAAGGAAGACACAGCCTATACAATATTAATTTAAAAGCTGGAACAGTGTTTGACCTTGCTCCGTGAGACGCAGTTGTTCGTTTGACAAGTTAGAGATTCATATCTGTCTGGATTTGTGGGGTTGTTAATGAGACCTAACCTTGCAGATTAAATTCAGTTTACGGCAGGATATTTTTAAGGCTTGGAAAATTTAGCAGTACTTTGTTTGAGAGCTCACAACAACCAGAGACCTGTAATCACATTTCTGCTGTGGGTTGGGATCTAACCACACGGATCGTCAGCTCTGTACAGACACAGCGCAATCGCATTGACATTGCTCTTTAGTGCTTAGGGAAATGAAATATTACTAAAATTTTCGTAGATCCAACGTTCGTTTACCAACTTTTTGCTCCTTTAGGGGAGAGCGCTGCATCTAGGAGAAAAATTCTGTTCAGTGGTAGAATTCTTTACAACAGGCTTAACTTTCCATCTCTGGCATCTGCGTTGCTGTTGTGCAAGAGTGCGTGTTATAGAGGTCATTTTAGTCAGGTAAATAAGGGCTTGGGTGGCAACCAGTCGGTATTTACAGTACACTTGCCAGTAATGAAAATCCTCCGTATGAGCTTCTCTTCTCTTTCTTTGTATTCATCCGATGTAAATAATACAAAAGGTATTCTATACAAGAAATCCTAAGTGTTATCTAAAAAACTGACTGATGCTTTCATAGGGGTGTGAATAAGTCTTAATTTTACTTTTCTGTCGATGGGTCATAGTGGGCGTAACTTTTATACTTCACTTAATGAACTCCCAGCTACACTGAAGTCCTTGGCAGAAGAATTAATTTAAATGGGGTAGGATTTCATCCAGTAAAAGCTGTAAAAGGAAAAGCCTGCTATTTGTATTTCATGCATACATACAATGCCACTAGATTAAGATTACTGATGTTTTAGAAGTTCTTGTCAGAGATTTTGGACAAGATTTAAATGGAAGCTAACTATTTCCAGCTTGGTTCTTTGTAATATAAAGACTGTTTAAAAATAGTATGGCTTTATGTGACTACTGCTGAATTATCAATTTGCTCATATGTTTTTGTTTATATTTCTTATACTCATGTCTTATATGGACAACTGTAAGACATTTACAGAGGAACAAGTGAGTAAGTCCTACAGTGTGTTTATGTGAGCAATGACATAAGCCTGCATTGGGGTAATCTGTAATAAATTTATGAACTGCTATTAGACGTAGGAGCATTAGTATTTAATGTGAGAGATTTTCTTTCACTTGTTTCCTGAGAATTGCAGTACTGAAATAGCCCACATTCAAATACTGGCAGCATTGCCCTTGGTATTTCAATGAATGACAGTGAGAGCAATCAGAGCAACGAGACGGAGATTTTTTTTTAAATAAGCCTTTTGCAGAAGGAAGATTCACTTCTCTTTTCTGCTTGGAACCCCGTATTTTATCTGTGTTCGCACGGAAGAGTAAGTTTGGGAATAACTGCCTCTCCGTCACATAGCATGAGCCAGCTTTTCCAAAAAGCTGGCCTGATATTCCGCCATTCAGCACACTGGGATTTACAGGAAACCCCGGTTTATTTGTGAGCAGTGCCTACTTCAGATTATGTCACAGTCTCGTGCTTGCATTTCCCTTAAAAATCACTAGAGAGAAATATATGGCCATCAAACTGGAAAAACAGCTTGTATTTCTAGATAGAGTTGTTCAAGCTTTTGATTAGAGCATTATTAAGTAATTAAAATGTTTGCCACAATTCATTCATGTCTTACTCGGTTACAAAAAGGAATAAATGCACTTTAATAATTAAACGTTGCGGGCCTGAGAGCAACAACAATACAGGAAAAGCAAGCCATAATAAAACCATAATAAATCCTGTCCTCATGGCAAGAGGTGGGGTACGGTGAAGGTCCTGCCTACATGGTCTTTGCGCTATGTCTCAAGGATTTGCTTGCATGTTAGTGTCATAGTTTAACGTCTTCCTGCGACAGGTTATTGTCATGCCAATGGGATTGTCATCCAAAATGTCCTGTGTGGTATATGTAATCATAAAAATCCTACCATGCTGTGTTGAAAGACATACGTCCCAGCTCAAACATCTTCCATCAGACCTGGAGCTCCTGTTGAGGCTGTCTGTCCAACACTACCCATCTGGTTACCCATCCCATATTTATTCAACAAGAACAAGGCATTCTTCTTCATTAGAGAAGAGTCCACCACTGTCTCTCTGCCATTTATCTTTGACTGGGCAAGGCTGTCCAGCATCATGTCCAGAGAAGGCTCACAGCCCTCTCTGACTTCCAGAGTTCCCATTGCACAGGTGAGGTCCTCAGCTGTGACACTGTCACCTCATTGTCCTGGAGGAGCCCTCTGTCAGCCTCCAGACTTTCATCTATGTTAAGAAAACTATCATCTCCTACCCTCTTCACTTTCAGCCGTCGTTAAGGACCTCAGACCTGAGGTCATCTTCTGCCTCAGTCTTAATCCACCTTCCTAATGGCGTCAAACCAGAAGACCTCTTTTCTGTCTCAGAGGAAATGGATCCATTCCCTACCTATCTAAGACATAAGCAAATGCAGGGTGGAGAAAGGTGAAGACTTTAAAAGCAGCCCCTACCTTGAAGTTCATCACACAAAATGGAGTGAGGGTGGGAGTCTTACTGGTTAGGAGATTGGAGGTCAACTTGTAATGTGACACAGACAATGGGACAGACATTTTAAAGACAGGTTGTATCGTGTTACTGCTGACGGTAGTTGTAGCTCACTTCGTGTCCCTGAGACCTTAGAACATTTCTCCTAGTTCTGGAGCAGGGAGTTCACAAGACCTTTAAGAAACCATCCTACTGGAGCAGCTGCTGGGTGGGAATGCCTGGAAGTGAGGATGGGAGAAAGCAGAGCCGTGGATCTGTGTCCATCTCTACTGGTGTTCGGGAATTAAATTACTTTGATTTCAGGCCCCTTCCCTGAACATTACCCCTGGAAAGGTGTTGCAGTAAATTTTGCCAGGTAGACATGGCCTTTGTTTTCCTGAATATGAGTATTTTGGAGTGCCTCGTGGGGAACACCTTAGTGTTTGGATAAGATACATTCCTTAGTTCTTGTGTTTCTGCCAGTGAAAGCTTTTTATTTAGGAGAGAAGATTAAACTTTGCAGTATTTTGCCAAAGTGGATATGCACCAACACTCATTTACATAATCAAATAAAAAGAAGTTATTGTAACATTAGTAAAATGAATTGCCTAATCAAATCCTTTTAAAGCCTTTCTAGTTGACCCCCAAAATCACTAGTTATTCTTTTAACAGTTGCAGCCATTGTAGTTAAAACATTGTAAAATAAGGAAATTATAACATCAAAAGACAAACAAGATGACACAATGGAATGAAACGTTGACAGTAATCAAGAAAAGCTCTATTCACGGAAGAGCCTAGACTTGAATATATGTCTCTGTAATAAGGAAAAAAGTGCAAGAATTAATTCATGTAGCTGAATAAAGTGATCTCAGGCTGGTGAAAGAAAAACAAACTCTTAATTTCGGGGGACAGGTATGACTGCTGCTGGTGCTGCTCTGAACAGTATCCTGAGTGAGTCCTCAGTATTCCCTGGTACCAGACATCAAGGTTGGCTCTGTATGGTATATAAAACATTTCATTTCATTTAGGCAAGCTGACTAAAACTTTTTTTTTTTTTAACTTTGAATTCAGAAGAGGTCATTAATATTATTTCTAACAGACTACTGCAGGTGTTTGGTTTTTTTATAGAGAAATAAATAGAAGGGAAAAAATGGCTTCACAGAATGGTTGTGGTGTGAAGGGACCTTTGGAGATCATCTGGTCCAACTCCTGCTCCAGCAGGGCCACTTGGAGGCGGTTGTCCAGGACTATGTCCAGCCTTCCATAAGCTTCATTGCATATCAGTAAAGAAACCGTGGTCATGGTAATTAGTATTCATGTAAGGTTGCGGGGGTTTTATTGGTATACTTGCCCTAACTTCCAAAAGACCCCAGAGAGTCATGCTGTAACCACGTGGTGTGCCGGATGGTTGTGTAGGGTTTAAGTCCATACATAGGTGAGTATGGAGTGGAGACAGTGGTAGTTGTCCAAATTCAGTTAAGACATGTGTCAGCACCAAAAGGGGGTCCTTCACATTGCACAGAGGTTCAGAATGTGGTTGTTTTTCTGCTTTGGCTTTTCAGATCCTTTTATCTGGGAGAGGGGAAGAGGGGCTGGTGGTTGTTTCTGACGGAGCTTGTCCCAACAAGGGAGCAGGGTTGCAATCCATCACACCCCACGGTGAAAACACCGCCAAAAGCGTTCCTGCGTATGTTAAACACACACGAGACACTTTAAGGCTTGGGGGTTTTTTTAAAGAGATTTTTCGCTATGCACATAACAGACTTGGAGTTCAAAACAAATGAAAGATGAGATTCTGCAGAGCTCACTGAAAAACAGGGAAAAGCTTGTTACCTGCTGGTTTTGAGTCCTTGGCATAGCTTGATTTAATATCAAGACAAGAATACGGTACTAAACAGTCCCCTCGAGACTGCTGTTTTGTGCTAAGTAATAGAATAGCATCAATAATCCTTCCGTGGGGCTACAGTAAATTTAAGTAAAGTTATTCTGGACTGTTAGATCTGCTTAAAAGCACTGATCCGAGAAAGTGAGCGCATCACTCCTATGGCGAGCCCTTCCCTGGAAGAGCCGGCGCGCAGCCCGGCCCCGGCACACGCGTGCACCGACGCGTCTGATAAAGCCCTCGTGGCAGAGCTTGTGCCGCTCGCAGGGAAACCACGAATTACCCCTTTGGTTACGGAGGTGGTGGGTTGTTGTTGGCTTTGCCCAACGGGTTTCTCCTGCCCGTTGTTTTAAGAGTTCAGGTGCACATTTCCGTCGAAAAGCCCCATCAAGCTGCCAATGCACCCCACGCCGAGCAGATCCTGGGGTTCACAGAATTCACAGAATTGTTAGGGTTGGAAGGGACCTCTGGAGATCATCTAGTCCAACCCCCGGTCTGTCAACCGGGAGCGTTCAGTGGGCTTCATTAAATTCGACCGTTAAATGGACTCACGACACGGCGGGGTCTGCGCGCAGAGGGAAATGCGCGAGTGAGGCTTGCGACAGCCGTAGGGAAGGACCGACTTGTTTCTCTCGGCGTTTTTGTCCTCCGCTTTGTTTGCACTGCACCAAATTGCCACTCTCACACGTTTGTGTATCTTGCTCATAGCAAATGAGGCAGAAACAGCCGTAAACTGTATTAAGCACTGAGACAATACCTGGCTCATCCCCCTTAGCAGCTCTTTGGCCCAGTTTACCAATGCTTCTCGTTTTACACTCTGATTGGTTTGGTGAAGACCATTCTGAGCTGTTTTCTGACATTACTATTTTGTGACTGGCGGTAGGTGTCCAATAACCCCAGCAGTATAAGACGTAAGTACAAAACCACACACTTTTTACAAAAAGTCAGATTAGGCAATTTACCGATTTTGCTAAAAATGTTATTTCTGCATTCACTAGTCATTCATGGAGATTAAGATTACAGTAATCAGTGTTTACTGTAAACCTCTTCGCATTTTATGTCTTCATGTGCATGTAGTTCTGTCAATAAAAGCTTTTCACTTAGGAGAAAAGATTACACGCCGGCTGTGTTTTGTCAAGGTGGCAGGCTCCTGTGTTTTAGCTGCATATTAATCCATTTTTAAGGTATTCGTAGCATTAATAGCACAAATGGAGCAGCGCAGGGATCTGAAGTGCCGAGGTCGCTCCGCAGCCCTGCGTCAGCATCTGCACGCGCCGCAGGTGCTGGTCGGTCCTGCGCTTCCATTTCTGCTGCTCCACGTTGTCCGTCCAGAACGGGAAATTATTATGGAGACGTTGAAGCATCAGCGTATCTCCGCCACAGCTCTGGCAGCTGCTGCGCTAAGTCCAACTCCAACTAATGTCTTCTCAGCGCAGAAGTAAGTAGCTTTTTTCCCACTCTTCAAAGGCGCTCTGCTTTTAGTCTCCTGCTCACCCCCGCTGCGGCGGGGCAGCTTTGTGTTTCGCGTGTAGTACCAAGCGGGACGAGGGTGCCTGTGTGGGGTGTTTTGGGTGGTTTCGCTTTACGGTGCTTTGGGAAGGGCAAAATCTATAAAGACCCATTGAATGATATTGCAGATTCCGTTCCAGAACGCCAGATTCTCAAAAGCAAATACGAAAATGCGAGTTTGAAAGTATTGACTTAAGTTACCAACTGTTGCTGCGGTCAAGAGAGCTCGATATTATAAGAATTTCAGTTTTATAATGCATTTTTATAACTTCTTATATGACCCACTAGTTGTTTGACATACCACCAGTACTGTTATTTTTTAGGACAAAACACTTATGTTTGTATACCATTCTACAAAAGTTACCTGTATTTGAGGCAGTACTGATATTAGAGAAACTATTTCATCAAAAATTGTTCACATACTCAAACGTATCTATTTATCATTGCATTTTTTTAGAGCACAGTGAACTAAGAGTGATGTATGCTTGCCTCAGAGTCCCCAAGGTTGTCTTTGATTGTGGTAATAACGAATAATTTAAATTATGACAGCCAGATATCTCCTACAAAGTGTTTGACAATGGTTAGACTGCTGTGACCGCTGCTTCCGATACTACTTAATGTTATCTTATTAGGTCCTTTTATATCCATATGCGTCTACATGTTGGCCAAAGTCTTACTCTAATGTGTGATTGCAAACTCTTGAGTTCAGGGACTTTTTTTTAGGTGCTTGTGCTTCATCTTGGCCCGTGCAGATGCCAGCCAGGAGAGGTGATGCTTAGCTGGTCCTCCGCATGGCCGTGTTGTTGAAATGCTTTGTGCTGTCATTCGTTACAGCACTTGCAGGCACAACAACGGCACAACAAATAATGAACACGTTCATGTTTTGAATAGACAGATGCAACTGTACTGCAGATATCCGAGTGACAGTTTAGACTGACACTTTAAAGAGACTATGTAAAGTATAATTAAGTTATTGCTAAAAAGGCAATCTAGTGTTAGTTCAATCCATACTAGTTTTGTCTGTTGAAGGGGGAAAAACTAGAACAAGTGATGTTTTATCTTCTAGCCTCATGAAAATCCTTCAAAACCAAGTGAGGGTGAGGGGTCTGGAGCAAAAGTCGTATGAGGAGCGGCTGGGGGAACTGGGGTTGTTCGCACTGGAGGAGAGGAGGCCGAGGGGAGATCTTCTCGCTCTCTACAGCTCCCTGAAAGGAGGGGGTAGTGAGAGGGGTCGGTCTCTGCTCCCAAGGAACAGGCGATGGGACAAGAGGAAACAGCCTCAAGTTGCAGGAGAGGTTTAGATTGGATATTATGAAAAATTTCTTCACCGAAAGGGTTGTCAAGCGCTGGAACAGGCTGCCCAGGGCAGTGGTGGAGTCACCATACCTGGAGGTATTTAACAGGCAGGTAGACATGGTGCTGAGGGACATGGTTTCGGCAGTGTTATGTTGATGGTTGGACTCGATGATCTTAAGGGTCTTTTCCAACCTAAATGATTCTATGAGTCTATGAGTCCGTGATTTTGTGAGGGTGGGACTCAAATTGACTTTTTCCTCCGGGGCGTGTCAGAATATGCCCTAGCAGAAATAGGTGTTTTTCCACTTCCTGCTGCTTTTTGTGATGGCAGCAAAAGCTTTCCTTACAGAGTGGCATATCACCACCGTTTTACACCCAGTGCCTTCGCAGCCTCTCAATGGACATAGGCAACACTACATCAGATAGCGCACCTTGCTCCTTGCTGCTTAACTAGTGGGTTAAAGTCTGGTTAAAGCGTGTCTTCCACAGGGAGGAAGAGAAGGCGACAGTCTTCTCTCATTTCATTTCCTCTGAAATACCTTCAGGATCCGGTCCAGCAATCGTGAAACTCTGTACATGGGTCTCGATAGGTTTTCATGAAGTACTTTGTGGGATTGAGCTTGAATGTTAGTCTTGGTATTCCAAGTTGCATCCACATTACTGTTAGTCATTTTTTAAAGTATTTTCTGTGTTTTATCCTCAGTAGCTCTATGAAGCCCGAACTTCTATAGAGAAAGGATGTGGTGCATCAGTGTAATTGTAAAAGCTGTGTTTCTGCTAGAGCTCAGCACTGTGAAGGAGGTTTTCCCTGAGGGATGTAGTCCAAAATTCAATAGCAAAATTTTTATTTGCCTTAAGATCACATCCAAAAGATTTCAGCTTGCATTGTCTGTTAGAATCCAAATTTGCGGTTGGTAGAATTTTTCAAAAGATTCACTTTCATTGGAAAGCTTTTGATCTTTGTTCATAAATGTTTATGGTTTAGGCCAGGAAAGACATTTAGATCCCTTATTCTCCACTTTTTTATATATATATCTCTCTTTGCTTCCTTCCCTTTGTGATTTGTCAAACTATTAAGAGGAGTGGCTCATTCTGGTTTGGCTTTGTCTGGTTTCAGGTTCCAGCCATTAGTTCTAGCTGTGCCTTTTTCGACTAAGTTAAAGAGGCATTTGGTACATTTGCTTTTTCTCCATGTGAATTAGATACTGGAATCAAGTCAACACTCAGTTTTCTTTTGAGAAATGGAAGAGATTGCTTTCTTTAATTCTTACTGCAATTTAATTTCTTCAGGTTTCAAATGCTTTTATACATTTTTCTGTGGTGTCCTCAGTCTTTCAACATCTTTTCTTTGAAACAGACCTGTGTGCATCTCACCAGTGCCATGCGCAGACTTCAAATCTTCACTACCTGATTTTCTACCATTTCATCAGCCAGTGGACACATATGACCCTTTTATCACCATACTTTTATCACCATCGGTTTAGGAGGAGCTTGTCCGACATCTCCCAATACCCTTTCTAGAGGTGCTACTCTTCGTCTTAGTTCTAAAGTAGCGTTATGAAAAGTTGCAGGTAGCTTTGAAAAGAAAAAAAACAAAACAACCAAACAAATAGATGAAATCACAAAAAAAAAGCTGCCGTCCTTCTTGTTAATAACCATTCTGCCCATCTCCACGTTTACACAAGCTTTGCCACCAGTGAATTTATATTTCCTTCCTGTGTTGTAGAACAGCCTTAGGACAGTCCGTCAGCAACATCTCTATATCTCTATTCAGTAGTGGTTTCTCCATGATAACTACGTTTGCCAATTACTTAGTCTGCAAGTTCTTAGAAATATTGAATAATATTGATTTTTAACCTGTTTTCACGAGTAAACAAGAATTCTACAGTTGTGCCATTTGTCCCCTCGTGAATTTATGAAACATTGATCAATTTCTGCTTAATTCAAAGTTTTAGTTGTAATTAAGGTTCGCCAACTTTTGTGGTAATAGTTTACAGCATAGAAGGAGAAAAGAGGAATGTGTCTTCCTAATAACAGAAAGACGTTTTAATGTCTTCTTTGAAAGACTCAGATGCTATACATGCTGCCTGGAAACAAACATCTAGCAAAGCCGCGGTCACAGGCATGTAAGTGGCTCCAACGTAATGACAGTGTAGAGGGTCTTTTTTCCAGAAGTTTCGTGGGGAACCTGGGAAGAGCAAAAAGTAGTTGCTGAAAAGAAAAGGCAGACAAAAATGCTTCGCAAAGTTGACATAATTTGTCCTGCTGCTCAGAATGTCCTGTAGGAGTGAATCAAATGCCTGACAAAAAATTGAGTATACTCTATTTGCATATAAATCCTTCTCAGCTAAACATGCTAATTCATCAAGGAGTGGAGCTGATTTTATTTGTTCAGGACTTATTTTCCAGTAAGTTGCACTGGTTTGAATGAATTACACTTTTGCACTTTAATTATTCATTAATTTAATAATTCATTAATAGACTCCAACGTCAGACCTACAGCATTGTGGGTCTGAAAGGGATTTTGGGCATGCATCAGCTTCATCCCTCGACCCAAGGCAAGAACAAATGCTCCTACATCATTTCCTGACGGATGCTCATCTCGTTCATTCTTTGAATGAACGGGAGACCTTATTGCGGTCTTCCAGTCCCTAAAGGGGTCCTACAGGAGAGCTGGGGAAGGACTTTTTACTGGGGCATGTAGTGACAGGATGAGGGGGAATGGCTTTAAACTGGAAGAGGGCAGGTTTAGATTAAACATTAAGAAGAAGTTTTTCACTTTGAGGGTGGTGAGGCACTGGAAGAGGTCGCCCAGAGAGGTTGTTGAGGCCCCATCCCTGGAGGTGTTCAAGGCCAGGCTGGAGGTGGCCTTGGGCAACCTGGGGTGGTGGGAGGTGTCCCTGGCCATGGCAGGGGGGGTGGAACTCGATGATCTTCAAGGTCCTTTCCAACCTAAACCATTCTGTGATTCTGTCTTCCTTGGTGCACGCGTACAACCTCAGGAACAGCTGAGTAAGCAACAGTTACCCCAAAAAATGCATCAGCCATTGAATAAAGTGGTAAGCACTGAGAATGATTCTACAGCAAATGACTTGCAATGAAAATTTGAGTGAACTAGGATTTTTTTTCCCTGAAGAAGAGTAGATATCCTGGGAGGAAGATCAACAGAGGAAGAGTAAAAAGTTCCAATAAAAAAAAAATGATAACTTACTCTTCATGTCCACAGTACCTAGGGCAGGAATTTATGGACCTATATATCCATTCTTCCATTACTTTTCTTGAGATTTATGTCAGGCTAACTGTGCAGATAGTCTTGTCTAAAATTTTGGATTAGGATTTTTCCCATCTTCTGTAATTTCTCTGCTATTTTAAGTGTTATTTAAAATGAACATCAGTAGCCAGTTAGCTGGGGTATGACTCTTGAATACAAACCCTGCAAGCCTGCTGATTTAGAAATATTTATCCCTGAGAAGATATTGATGAAGAGCAAAAAAGAATGTACTTCATCAAACACTTTGCTGTTTGGGGTTTTTTTTTTTCCGAATAGAGAATAGAAACATATATTGAACAATTTTTTACTTTCTTCTGCATTGTTATTTACAGTTTCACCATCTCCATCTGAAAATCGACATACGTTTGCTATGGATTGCATTTGTCACTTGTGTATAAAACAAAGTTCTTCATTGTGCTAAGTTTGCCAGCCATAGGTTGTTTCTCCTTAGGTACTTTTAGCTTTCCTTATCATCTCTTTATGCCGACAACAAGCTATTTCCACCTTTTTCTGCATCTAGTAACTGATTTCACTTTTTCACTGAACCAGGAGGACTAATGCCCTGTCTTGGGTATTTTTGTCATCCAGCAAACTTTTTTAAGATACCATTTATTCATTTATGTTTAAATATCTCATCTTGGTTAAATTTGCTAATCTTTTTTGTACCTTGAAGCAGGTAGCCTTTCTGAAGCACCGAGCATGTGTGCTCTCTCCGTTCCATCCCACCCAATGTCATCAGGTCAGGTTCACTGGCCCCAGGCAGCCACCCACTTCCAGCCCAGTGACCTCATTCGTCTTTACCCATCACAACACTGCCCAAAATGGTAAAGCCATGGAGACCATTATACCTTTTTGTGATAGAAAATCATTATTCAGAGCTTTCAGAAACTTCCTGTGTTCGTGACCACCACCATCCACCTCCTGAGCTGGTGCCTTCCAGGGTGGTGAAGCTCTGCAGGCATTGCAGAGGTGTGCTTAGGGAGAAACTTACCCCATTCTCTGGTTGGCCAAGGTTACCTGTCACGAACCTCCCCACCAGCATCTCCTCCTGGGCTTTTTTAGCATGCTGACATACAGGCACTGAAGACCCAAGCTCAGATTTATCAGGATTGTTGGGGTAAGTAATGGTGGTTTTAGAATAGAGTACCACACCCTCACCACTTCTATGCACTTGAATAACTCTAAATAGGTAATAAACAGACATTTTAATACTTTAGGCATACAAATTATCTTAACGGCTGTCAGTAATGCCAATTATATCAAATTCCTGCTCATAGCTGTGATTGGGCAACGAACAAGAATCGGAAAAACTCCTAGGAGCGGCATAGAATTGATTTTAACATTCCTTTTCTTTTTCTTTGCCACATAAATTAAATTTATTTGCAACACATGGAGGTTAAATTTGTATCATATTTGCCTTCTTAGCACCCTGCCCTCAAGTTGCTAATTTAACAGTTTTCTGGCTGCTCCATCTAGCTCTCAGCCGAGAAGATTAGTTTCCCAACCTGTGAGATAACCAAAAGATGAGAAACACGGAGCTCTGCGATGCCGTTTTTAGAGGCCCTTTTCACAGTATATTTGCACTTTAAACTTTCTCCTATCAAGGAACATGCCTATATTTGGAAGGCCCATTTTTCTGTTGAGAGGACTTGTCATTTTCTGCTAACCAGTGTCAGCAACTAATCTCGTCATGTTAATGTACAAGGACAGTTAAGTGACATGCGTTGTGATTGTTATCTATTTATTAAAAGCAAAAGCAAACAACTGCTTATAACTAATGTTCAGATGCTGGTTGTTTACACAAATAGTGTGAAGGACAAGGCTAATTTAAGCAGACATATATTCTTACATTATGACATGAAAACCATATTCTACGTGATAATTGTTTGTAATATATATACTGATATTATAAATACTTACGTATTCCAATCATTTAAGCAGACATACATTCTTACATTGTGACATGAAAAACATACTCTACATGATAATTGTTTATAATATATGTATTGACATTATAAATACTTACGTATTCCAATAAATATCTTAATTTAGTGAGCCACATTTAGTAATAAACCTTTTTTAAACTGTATTCCAATTTTCATGTGGAAGAAGGGAATAGGACATTTCCCCCCGCATTAATCCTTTTATCTTAGGTAGGTATACAAGACATACCTACAACAGCTTAACAGAGAAATAATCTGCTGTGAATACAGTAGTCCATTTGAAGGCAAACGTCATGTACTTTTGAACAAACACTGTTAAGCGCCCATTGTTACTCTTAAGGACACAAGTTGTCTCTTTTAGAGAGTTTCATCTTTGTGCAAATGAGGCACTGTGCATAAAAGCTCTTATCACTTCATCTGAGATGTTTATGTTAATATATCATTTGAAATGATACGTTATAAAATACAACATGCATCTGTATGATTTTTATCACATATAAACAAACCCCCCATATATTTGAAGCCTGAGGGCAAGTTTTTGTCTCTTAGATACTCCCATGAGGCTCCATTTGAGTCCCACAGGTGCTTTACAGAGGCGCAGGAGGGCAGACCTTGGCTCTGAATTTGCCTTGCTGGGCAAGACAAAGTTTCCCTCTTCACCTCCAGATGTTCAGTGCCGCTACATCAGAGTTCAAACTGAGTGCTAAACCAGAAGGGCTTCTCCGGTGTACTCGAACACTGGTGCGTGGTGTGAAAGGGAACGTCCCAGCCCTGCCGCAGGGTGCGCGTGATGTGGCTGCTCTGACGGGAGTTTTCCGACGCCGCTGCGCATATGGGGAACCTCAACAAAGTCTCCCAACGCTTGCGCCCCAGGAGCGGGCGGCGCTTTGCAATTCTAGGTTGACTGAACTTCAAGGGCTCGTCATTACTCAGAGTAGTTACATTAAAATGTTTGTTATTTGGGTAATCTGGGGGCAGAGGTCTAGACATCTGCTTGTGCAACTTGGTCCATTCAGTGAAATCTCTTCCCTTTTCAGCATAAAAAATATCCCATAAAATCAAACTCATGTAAGGTGGTGGTTGAAGGTTTCCTAAAGCAGAACTATGCTGGACGCTGATAGTAATACATGTCAGCGCTGCAAGACAAGGTTTTGTTTCATTTCAGGAACGCTCTGGATGTTTGCGCTTTTGACAGTTCCCTACTACTGATTGCAGAACTTGGACTCATACATTAGGTGAAGCTTGCAAATTCAGCACACTTTGTGAATCTGGCCTATTTCTTTTGGCAGCTGGGGACCCGATTCAGCCGCCACTGAAGATTCCTAGTGGTTTTGGTGGGTCTCACATCAGTCCTTTTGTCCCTGCAGACCACTATTTTAAACCAAATGCTGAGGGTCAACTGATGACATTTTGAAGAGTGGGGTTTTTTCCTTCTTTTGATAGCCCTGGATGAAACATATTAAACGTTTGTGTCATGCTTTGTCTGATATAATTCTCTCATTATTCTTGAAGCACACATCTCCCGTCCTCCAGGAAAGTGCTATCTTCCCATAAAGACCTGCCTGTGTGGAGGAAGGGGTGCAACCTCAGGGGACAGGGAGCTGAAAGAGCACAAGAGGGACCCTGAGCTGCTGGTGAGCAATTTGGTCACCTTCTGTTGAGATGTTGGCTTGACAGCCTTCCACTGAAACAGGAACTGAAGTTGGTTGTTGCTTCTAATGTCAGTGGTCTAACCACTGAACTGTCACATAGGTGAAGGCTCTCTCCTTTCCTCATCCAGCCTAAAAAAGAGTGATTCCTGCTTGTTTTTTTTCAAGGAACAGCATTCATTTCTTGCAGGCTGCGGCATCGGGGCTCAAGGCATTGCTAGTCTCCATTATTTTAATCAGCCAGTCTGTGCTAATTGATTATTTTTACCAATGCCTTGTAAATGCTGTGCATTTTTTTAAAAAGTAGATCGTGGGATGGAGTAGCCTCACAGGCAGAGAGGCAAGATGTTCGCTCAAGCCAACAGCAGGATTTTTTTGTCCACCAAGGAGAGGAGGAGTCAGTGACAGAAGAAGAACCAAGAGGTTGGTTTTTCATATTCATTGTCTCTGGGTAAGGTCAAAGTGAAGAGAAACCACAAACATCCAGAGGAGGTGGCACCAAACTGCAGTGGGCTTCCCCACCAGCCAGTAGCCACAGGTTGCTCTTGTTGACCCAACCCAGCCGGAGCGTGCCATAAACAAGGAGATGAGATGCAAATTGTGCGTTAATAGTGGTGTACCCAGTCTGTGGGAAACCTGGTTGGACTGGGAAGGAGATGCCACTGAGGAATCCATCGTGTTGTACGATGTCAATAGAAGGTGCACACATGTAAGCGTGGGGAGATCAGTTCCCGTATCTCCCCACTTCCTTGTACCTTTGCTCCAGAGCAGCTCAGGGCTCTGCAGAGAAAGGAGGATCCTTCCTGTTGTTTTGCATGTGGATCACAAAGCTTATGTTTTATTAAAAGTTTAGAAATTCCAGATGAAATAGAAGTATGAGCATTTATATCACTTGCTGTCAGATTGTCTTATTTTGCTTCCTGAGCGCTCTGCTACTCGTTAGTGCAGGGGAGTCCTGGTTTCTGCTCATTTGTGTCTTTGCTGGAACTACATTTTTATTTGTAGGGTTTTAGCAGTGTGTTCACAGCTTGTAGTTCACACCCACAGATACCTAATGTTATCTTGGTAACAGAGGTACCAGCAGCCACAGGTGGGTTGATTTGTCATCATCCAGAGCTTTTATCAACCACGTAAAAAAATATTCCTCATATAAATGAGGAAATAGAAATTATTTTGAATAGTTATTCTTTCCATGCACAGGCTCTTTTGTTACACATTTTGTTAATTCTGGTATGAATTTTTTTCCGCGCTGCATCTTTTTCTAAACTTTTCTTCTGATTTCGTGCCTGACTTTGTTTAATGCTACTAAATGATTTACTGACGCATTACAAGTGATATTTCATCCACCGGAGAGACTCTGTGAGCTGAGTGCTGTCCCCAAATGTGATACAATATTGTGTTAGCATTAATATGGATATTGATGCAAAATCAATGCAAATAGACTCCACATCTAATCCCACACTCCCTCACTCGAGTTCACTGGCAGCAACGGCAAGTTACTCCTTTGATTTCAGTGCTGGATATGCAGTATTTATGAGGGGTTGCACTTTACATCCTTACTTTGGTTATCATTATGCCACTGCACGTTAAAACAATTTTTAGAAGTAAATCTGTTTCAGCGGCTTTGTCAGACCCCACTTAGGCAAACCTGAGTTTGGGTTTTTTGGCTTAATTAGCTTGTGGTTTCCCCCGATAAAGACTGCACCAGCTTCTTGAAGGTGCGGAACGTAATTAACGTCTTGCAGGTCATACCTGTACAAGACGATGCGGGACACCACTAACAGGGGCGAGTGCCCACCATGTGCGGGGCAGGATTTGACCGTTCCACACATACTCCTCCTCGGGATGGCTGCAGAAAAAGTGTCTGGCTCCGGCGCACTATTAGGCTGTAATTAGTGTAACTAACAACTAATATGAAAGAGCAGGGTAGAGGTCACCACAAGACTTCAAAGGTCTTAACAGGTTAAGGTTGGAGGGCAGTCTATCCCCTCGCTTAATCTGTTGCCATATCTTCTGAGATTTGTTGAAATCTTCAGTGACCTCTAACCTTGACGTGTCGCTCTCCCGAAATTTACCGGTCACATGCCATTTTCTTTATTTCTCTCCATTTAGACGGGCACGGGTCTTTGTGATCGGCGTCTCCCTTTTCCCTTCAGACATAAGTGTGCCCAGGTAAACAGCTTTTTAATGTGGAATAAAAGCCGGGGTTTAAACCACTTTGATGCTCTTGCCCCGCTGCCTTCAGACTCATCAGAAACAGTTGTTTTGCTGTGCTTCACGATGTGGTTTGTAGAAGACATTTGCCATGTACATTAGACTCAGGTTTAAAATTTAGCTGTTATAATAAACTGGGCATTGTACAGCCGTTTGCAAAAGATACTGAGTATCAGGCTTTTATGAGCTGCTTTCTTAAACCCAAGTGTCCAAGGATAGTTTTGTTTATATTTTCAGTAAACATGAAAGCTGGTACTGGGTAAGTGTGCAACTCACGGACAGTTTATATTGTGGGAAAGATCAGTAGGTATTGCTCCACGGTGTTTTGGTATGGGAGACAAATACCCATCAAGGGAACTCTCCTGTTCCTGATGGTTTGGGGAGTTTTTTTTCCCCCTCGGACTCGGCGTTGCATCTCTCCCATCAATCCCAACATACACCGGTGGATTCCGATAGCGAAGGGTCGAAATGCATTGCCTCTTTCCCAGGCATCTGGCCTTGACGGTGCCCATCCCAAAGCCATGGGCAGAGCAGAGGGGAGGGTTTCCTCCTTCTCCCCTCCATGGATGCTTTTCCTGGGAAGAACCATGGCCATTCCCGCGGGGGGAAGGCGAGCGGACCCCTCCGGGTACCCTCCAGGTACGCTGGCAGTGATGCTGTCCGGCTTCCACCCTCCGCTGCTCCAGCATCCCTCCCTGTGGTCCCTGCCAGTGTCTGAGCTCCGTGGATGTGGGGAGGAAAACGCTCAACATCGATTCAGCAAAGCAAAGACGTGCAGCAACCTACTTGCCCACACCAAACCGAGCATGGGTTTAATTATCCTTTTAACCGATTAAAACACTTTAAAGGAGAGTAAGAGCGACGGAGGGGGAGTGAGAGCAGCCCGATGTTAGATTTAAAGTTCAACAGGGGGGAGAAAAAAAATCATACAAGGATTTCACAAGCAACGACACTTGGATGGTATTTGGGAAATCTTTTTCTTTCAAGACTATCTTGCGATTAACTATGGGAGTAGCACATCAAAGCTGCACTGACTTCAAAGCTTAGAACCACTTACGGCTTCCAGCTATTACTAAAACCTACCACTTCACCCTGCCAGCGACTCATCTCAGCTGCCTCTGCAAGTACACCCATCTACTTCCTGCCTTCGGATTTTGGGGAGGAAAAGAAAAAAAAAAAAAAACACCAAAAAAACCTTGTAAATTAAATATAGCTGTTCACATTGAAGCGATGTCAAAGTCGGGGGAAAAAAGCAAATGGAGGCATTAAGACATTAAAGATTTAGCACAGACTCAACGGTGATTTACATACGCACGGTCCCATTTGGCCAACTCTAACGAAGCCGTCTGCTTTGAGGAGGTTTCATGACTGCATTTTACCCCCACGTAAAAGCCCCTGAATGATGTCAGCAAGGTGTTTAGGCCATTATATAGGTCCAGGGGTTACCTATAGCTTGTCACAAGCAGAGCTGTTTTGGGACTCCAGGACAGCTTCACGTATACATACCATGGAATCGGTTCCCATCCCTGATCCGTCATGACGATCCGCATCCTCTGATCTGCAAAGATACTGCACCTCAAAACGGTGCGTCAGTATTGGGCCACGATTGCCGTTTATTGCTGCAATATTATTGATTCTGTTGCATTAGCAGGAGAGACGGTGGAAGCAGACTTTGCATATTTGATATTTTGGGAGTCCCTGAAACAACTCATTTGTAGTAGCGTAGAGCTGTGCTACACTCTCTGAACTGATATAAGAAGGCTAAAATGTACCGAAATCGTAATTTATTGCAGTATTAATATTGTTCAGCACTTAAAATTGTTACACTGTTATTTTCTGATTGGGAGTTTTATGCCTCAGCTTTTTAAAATGGTACATTAATCTCTGAATAAAATTTGTCTTGCAAATGACATATTAATAGAAAGTTAGGAACAAGTGTGGGTCTTTGAGTGTGTTTTATATAACAGTTTATATGTTCGGTACAGATCAATGACATGCTCTCTAGAGCTAAATGCCATTAATCCATTTACAGCCGCTCATTGCAATGAAGAGAAATTACCATTGAAAGAGCCGATCGTACGTTAAGGAGAATTTCTCTGCTTTCCCTGCATAGTCTTATATTTTGAAAATGCCTTTGCCAGTGTTTAAAGCTGGACTTTTTTTTAATATTATTACTATTTTTTGTTTTTCCCTTTAGAAGGAAGGCGTTCGGCAGCAGTTGGGGTGCAGGTGGCTTCTCCCCAGCATCCTCCCCTGGCCGGGCTGAGACAGTGAAGGTGGCCCCGCATGGTGCTGACCTGCTGGCCACGGCCACCCCTGGGCCATGGTGGGGGTGTCTCATCCTCATCCCCCACAGAAACGTTGTGCTTCTGCAGCAAACATGTGGCAGATCAGCAATAGGGAAACGTGGAGGCAATTAACGGGTAGTTTTGGTGGACGGTGGTTGCCACTGGGTGTAAATAAATGAGTTATAGAGCAGCACTCTCAATTAAAAAAAAAAAAAAGAGAGTTTTGGCTTGTACAGAGTTGATGTTTGAAAAAAGTGTACAGGAACTCACTCTTAAATCTAAAATACGTATGGGTAGTGAATGTTCTGTCTGAAGAGTTTGTGTCTGCTTTAGATATGTAGAGGGGAAGAGGGGAGCTTCCTGGCTGGCTGATGGTGCAATCAAAATGTCAGATTATTTGAAATAAATTGCTATTATAGAGTCAGGTATGACTCCACCAATGCATTTATATATTTCACTGTGCAATGGTTCTTTTTTCTTCTTCAAGAATGCATTTCTCTGAAATAAACTGTGCAGACTAGGAACAGTGCAGTCATTTGAAGTTCACTGAAAATATAGGAGGACGTCGTGTTTCCTGTCCTTATGTTAAACTTGGCATATTGATTTTTTTGCACAGCTTGCAGCATAGAAATGTGATCTACAGCTATGGCAAGGCAGGCTAACCACATGTGAATTTGTTAAGTACTGCTGGATTAGCAGGAATCATCGGACTGTGCAAGTACAGAGGCTTGACTTCTGTAACTCTTTATTTATGACTTAATCAATTAAAATAACAAGTTTTGATTTTATTGGCTGTAAATAAATAAGCACAAATCACCTGCAGAAGCTATTGTTTCATATTCTTGCTCGTTTTCACGATGTAAAGGCTCTCTAAGTTAGCCGCAGTACATGTGCAGGCTGGAGTTGAAGTTGAAGATCAAATATGTAAAGATCCAACAAGCGTAGTTTTTTAGATTAGTGCAGAAAATTCAGGACGGCGTAGTGCATTCCTTAACTTGCAGGTTTTTATCTAAATTTGCCATTACTTTTCTTCGTATACTCTTTGCCTGTTAAATCTTTTGTTCCCTTTATGTTCAAAGATAGCAAGATTGTGGAAGCCACCGGTGCTGCAGCCTGCATTTAAATTTAGTTACGGCACGGCCGTGCGGAAAGCGTTCTTCTGATGTGGGGCTGCCTTCCTCCTCTCTCTACATTATTAAGCCTCCTTAAACACCTCCATTATACCATTCACCTTGCTTGACTTCAAAGAGTGGTGCGGCTGCGTGGAGAGGATGAGCCGCAACTCCGCCGAGCGGGTTGCCTGTGGTTTCTCAGAAATGCTAATGCGTTCTCCGCCGTGTTTATGAAGTTACCGTGTTTGCGGTTGGATTGGAGGGACCGTTCTGCAGCTCCAGAATCAAAACCATAAAACATCCAAGACAAAGTCAGAGGCTAAAGGTATTTTGGGATTTGAAGTCATCGCTATTGACCTTCTGAAAACTTTTTCACAGCCCCTCCCACCCCCCCAAAAAAAAAGAAAAAAAAAAATTGAGAGGTTTTTTTGGGGGGAAAGCAAAGTTGACGCTGTTCCTGAAGAAAACCTTCAGTGCAGACTCACCGCGTCCCTCCTGAAAATGATGTGGACGAATGCCTGGCTTATCAGTCAGAGTTTATGGGGAACTAATCTGTTCAAAATGTTGGGAATAAGCTAAAACCTGGCTTGCTCATCTAATGAAAAAGGTCAAAACAGAGAAGAAAGTGCCACTGGTTTGTGTTAGGTGACACTGTGCCCTGCTTGTCTAATTTGATTACACAGAGCCACTGAAGCCCCAGGCAAAGCTGATTTTAGCTATAATCAGCTTCTTAACCTTTTGAGAACTAACGTAAACACTACCTACCAGTGGTTAATTATGTTGCTCTGTTACATACAATAAAGTGCAAAGGTAAAAGTGTAGAACTGCAGTAACACATGTTGTGACAAGATCACTCCAGGGGATTGCAGCCCTCTGCGTTTTATCTGCGCTCATTGATTTCTTTCTTAAAAATTAAAAATGGGCTATGAGCAGGGAGCATCAGTTTATCCGTTTCAGGCAGCGTTGCCCTCTCGTGCCGCTGCCTCATCTCAAATTCTTCTTACGTAGGGAAGGGGAGACGTAGTGTGGGTTGGACCGTTATGGTCGTGGATCCATTATTTTTTATTTAGTTCAGATTAACTTTTTTCTGATTGTTTAATTGTAATAAACCATACGTGTTCCCTTCCTCTATGATGAGCATCTTCCAAAAAGTTTTGTAAGCTCTTTGGGAGATGCACTGTGTCTGTGTGAGATACCTGTCTTTAGGTGAGATATGTGGGATGAATTTTATTTTCAGATTTTTGTGTATACGTATTAGGCAAGAACCAAAAAGCTGATGCAGGAGCATGTTTGCCATGTTTTAGTCCATACACTCCCTCTAGTTTGCCAGGAAATTTGCATTTCCATGAACTTCAAAACTTTTAGGAGACTTCTAAGCCAATGGACTTTTAGTGTATTTGAAAATTTCCTGACCTGTGCTGATCCATGATGTTTTTTTAAGGAAGCCTTGATGTCCTCATCGTCTTACATACGTGCTACTCCAATATACTTGTGGCTTGGCAGTAGCAAGTTACCCCTTTCTGGATTTTCCACTCTGGAGAGTACACTTATTTTACTCTTTCTGTGTCCCACTGTTTTTGTCAGCGGTGCCTCTAATCAGCATCATTCTTCTCCCATACCCTGCTCAGAGAAGCACCCGCGATGAATTATCGTTACGAGCAGCAGCACGAGCACAGGTGTTGCGGGGCAGCCTCGTGCTGCCCGTGAGCACCACGGTATCTCAGGGGGCATTGTGGAGATGGACCACCAGGTCTCAGGACCTTCGATGCCTCCTGCCTGTGTGCTTCCCACCAAAATTCATGGTGGGGGACTGTGACAGCTGATAGATTAGCAGGATTGCGGATATGCCAGGAAAATAGGTGAGCCCTTGCTAAATTCAGATACATATTTTATTAACTAAGATTAATAAAGACATAAAAACTACAGTTAGTAAAGCAGTAATACTAAAGAAGACACTACTTAAACAAAAACAACAATAGATAATAACACAACACACATGCACACATAAAAATCCCACTGACGCGTGACCCTTTATGTACAAGGTCAGAGTTGGTAGGAGCTTACCTGTAAGGCTTACCGTACACGTATGTGTCCATGGCAAGGGTATAGTGTGTCGAGAGGAAACGGGGCACACTGCTAGCGTTTGAGCATCAGAGAGGTGACGGACACACTTAGCTGACTCTGAGTGTGGTGGTGAGTGGACCCTCTAGGTCTGGACATCAACAAGAAACAGCTCATGAGCTTCTGAATGTGTTAGTGATTTGGTCTTGATCTCAGGCTCCATGGTTTCCTCCAAGAAAGGCGTATGCATAAAGAAACCGAGGCTGACAATGTCCCCTTCAAGTTTCTTGCATACCTTTCGGAGTTTCAGCCTCCAGCTGTGCCAGCCGTCTCATGTGCTGGTGGCCCTTCTCAGCCTGCCAGCTGCTGTGCACAGCTGGATGACTTGTGGCTGTGCCCTGCGTTTCCCCCGGGAGACTTGCAAGGGTGGTTCTACAGGCACAAAGATGACCTCATCTATTGGTGGCAAATAATGTTTTCTAAGGTTTCACATGGACTGCATCTTGCCCGTATAGCTGCCACATAAAACTTTTTCCCACCGGCTCTGGGCATCCCTGTCTCCGTGCTTTGATTCATGGTAGAAGGAGAAAACTGATTTCAAGTATTTGTTGTGTATGTTGCCATGGCATCGGTTGCGTTTCCTGAACTGGTAGAAAGCTTCATCTCTAGCAAAACAGCATCGTTGTTCTGAAGCAACGGGCTATTTTTCTATGTCTTTTCCTCCACCAAGAAGAAGTGGGATCAGATTCTCTCGTCTGGTCCAGCTGTCTGAGCTGGGAGGAGAAGACTGCTGAGGCAGGTCTGCAAAACCCATCAGTCTCCACATTTAGGACTAGATGTCCTCGTCCCTCCTCATTTCCTCAACATGTTCCAGTTAGAGGGAGGTTTTGTGCAAAGTTTCTGCCACGTGAGGACCTGCTTTGCTCCAGAATTACTATCTGGGGACTGTTTGGGTTGGGCTAATTGCATAGGGTAGTACGAGGCAACAAATAGCAATAAGGCAGCAGAATTAAGAGAGGTGTCTTTGCCTTCCAGAAAGAAACTTTGGGGCCCCGTGCTCGGTAGTTAATTTCTAGAGCACATGGCACGAGCACCAGAGTTTGGCTGTGTCTTGATGAATTAGGTAAACTCTGTGGTTACTCACAAAGGAAATTAAAGGCTTTTTTTTTTTTTTTTTCTGTTTCTGGATAAACTCAGTAGCAAGGGAAGGGGCTGCCAGCGCCCTGACACTGCGAGCGTTCTGCTCCCGGCAGCTGAAAGGTACGGCGTGCTGCACGGTACTGGGATCACAGCAGCAGCAGATTTTGATCCAGACCTCGCAGAAGTGGGACCCCGAAGAGGAGGAGCGTGGCTTGCGCCGGGGTAGATTTATCAGAGGCTGCACAGAGCGGATCACAGGAGCTGGAGTCAAGCGATAGTTGCTTTTCCCCCCTGGAGAATAAATTGCTACCCTTTGCAGCAGCAGATAGAGGGTAAGTCAACAACGACGTGTCGCTGCAGAAAAGACAAACCTTCTGCTGAAATGTCTAAATCGGCTTATAGCTCACGAAGCTATTGGTGAGGCTTCAGCTGTGAGCTGATGGGCAGCACAGCCCACGAAAGAGGAGAAGGAACTGGAGAACCTCCAAAGGAAAGCAGCAAAAGTGACGAGAAGTCTAGAAAACGTGGCCTTCGGGAAAAGGGTGAAAAAGCTGAGAGGGTTAACCTAAAAAAAGAGGACTGAAAGAAAGAACATGGTGGGAATCATCGGGTGTGTGAAAGGCTGTGGCAGAGAAGAAAGGAACCGTCTGTTCTCCATGCGCCTGGTAAATAGTACAAAAAGGGATAAAATTAAATCGCAGCGGGAAAAGTTTGGGTTAGACCCTAAGGGAAACTTTGTACCGTTATTGCTGGAGGATACTGCCTGCGGGTTCTCCATCCCCGGCGGAGGTGGTTAAGGACAGAAGTTTGCCAGAAATGACGTAGGTGCTGCAGGTCTTGCTGTGGGCCAGGGCATGGACCATGGGACATCTCTGTCACAGCTGCTTGTCCATGGGTGGATGAAGAGGCAGAGAAAAAGTCAAAGCGAAGGGACCAAAAATCCCAATGACACAAAGGTTCTCAGACTGATACTTTTTAAGCCGTTTTCATAATTTTGTAAACAGCCTTCCTGTTTTTTTTTAAAGATACCATAAACGCTGTACAATACAATCAGGCAAACCCGTTCAAGCAATGTGAAATAGAAGTGTTTCTTTAATATTTGCAAAGATAATACATGGATGAAAGTCTGAGTTTAGATTTCTGGCGGGGGTGTTGGGTGACGTTATCTCTTGGTTTTAGCAAGATACAGAGGACTGACAGTTACTGATAGCAGTGTCCTCCCCAGTCTGACGTACAATAGCAAAAGCAGGTCTGTTAGGAGGTGTGAACCGGGAAGGTACCGTCCCTTGTCATTGTTTTTGATGTCCACAACATCCCCAGTCAGGGAGTAAAACAAATATATCACATTGCTGAGGTGGTCAATCACGCAGAGAATAACAAATAAGCCTTAGTAAAGCATGTATGAGCAATCCCTTTACAAACTCATCAAACACATATATACAGCAAATAGATTGAAATCTGGATTGCTTTGTGAATTTGCTAACCAGAAAAAAAAAAAAATGGAGGGGTGCATGTAGATAATGTAATTTATAATAAATAAACAAAACCTTTGTACAGCACAGTAAAAGGCAGAAGAGTAAAAAGTGAAGTCTGCCGTTTATTCACGTTAATTCCAGAACATCTTCAGGCAGGCGATTGGCAATAATCGAAATTAGTAAAATAAATTGTGCTGATCAGCTTGTTCCTGATCTTACAGCTTGTAAATAATTCTTTGCTGAGAACACTACTACCTTTAACAGCAATTGTGTGGGCTGTGGCCAGCTTCGTTTCCACTCTGTTCCCAGGAAAGAAAGGAGCAAAGTGCTCTTGCATTTGCAGCGTTTTCCAGAGAATGGATTGGAATAATGATGCAGCTGGGAAAAAAAAAATGTACAGACCAGATCAAAACACCACCCCGGGAACCTTTTATTGTATTTTTTTTTTTCCTTCCACGAGGTCAGATCCCCAAACTCCTGGGAGTTTGGACAGTGGGGATGCTTTAGTAAATGTGCAGTGAGAAAACTGCCAGATTGAAGGTTTCTTAAGTGCTACTGTCCAAAATCACCAGCCATGCTTGAAAGTAGTAATTCTTGACAGAACATGCACTCTCAGTATGTGACTTTTAGCTGCAGGGGGCAGAGCATATGCTTTAGTGCCAAAAAGTTGTTTGGGGTTTTTTTTTATTGTGTTTGTGTCATAACCTTTTTTATGTTATGTTTTTATGTTTTCACTTCTTTTCCTATTTCACTCTTCGAGGCTTGCCATGAAACCTCAACATAAATAACTGCAAAGAAATCCTGAAAGCCTGCAGATCGTGTAAGAATCTCTGAATCTGTAATTGATTCTTTGCATTATAGACTGATGCGATGCTCAGTACACACAGTGACATTTTAATTCACTTGGGAAGAAACTACTTTTTTTTTTCTTTTCTTTTCTTAAAGATTAAAAAAGAGGAAGTGTTTTGGCCCTACAGGATTGATGTATGATTGCTTTGCTAATTCAAAATATGCATCCTTCAGTCAGCCACGTGTGAGTTAATGAATCAGCCCAGAAAATTCTGAGCACCCAGAGTTTCCACCGCTTTCAGTGTCACTGGGACTTCAGGGTCCTGAGCACTTTTTTCGGAGATGCCCAGCACCTTGTTGGGTTTGACCCTTAATTCCCCGACCACGCTAAGAGACTCACCCCAGCAGCCCCCTTCGCTGAAGCTTTATTGAAATCGTGCAGTCACAGAGGTCTTCAGCACTCCTCTCTCTGCTTTTTTGGGGTGTCCTGAGTGATTTCCCTTGGTAGCAGGGTACAAGCTTCACACGCAGCGACTCAAGCAAGGACAGCAACAGTTTGGGTTGCTTTGAGTTTTGTTCTTACCCAGGGGCAGACCTCAGATTCTCACATGAAGAGCAGACAGTTAAAGGCACTTTAATAAACCCAGGGTAATAAACCAGACTGATTTAAGGGGTTTAACACCCTGATTGGAAGGCTAATTGCATGCAGGCTGGCTTGCTGCAGGAGACCTGTACACAGTTCCTGCTCTGATACGAAGATGCAGAATATTTAAGGGCAAGACACAGACCTTTAAGATATCCCCATTTAGATGACTTTTCACATTAAGTTCTGTGGGGAGAGGGTTAAAACCCATCTGGCACAGCCAAATGGAAGAGTTGGTGTTATAGGATCTGGTGGGAAAAGGAGTGGGTCTACCAATGATGTCACTAATTTATTAGAAGAGGCACTTACCATGGCTTGGTAGAGCTGTTCCTCAAATCCATGCTTGCCAATTCCAGATACATTACTTTTTCTGTCTGTCATACCTTGTAGTCTCTTGATCTAATTTAATTTCAAGATCATAGAGTCATAGATCATAGAATGGTTTAGATTGGAAAGGACCTTGAAGATCATCGAGTTCCAACCCCCCTGCCATGGACAGGGACACCTCCCACCAGCCCAGGTTGCCCAAGGCCACCTCCAGCCTGGCCTTGAACACCTCGAGGGATGGGGCCTCAACAATCTCTCTGGGCAACCTCTTCCAGTGCCTCACCACCCTCAGAGTGAAAAACTTCTTCCTAATGTTTAAGCTAAACCTGCCCTCTTCCAGTTTAAAGCAATTCCCCCTCATCCTATCACTACATGCCCCAGTAAAAAGCCCTTCCCCAGCTCTCCTGTAGCCCCTTTAGGTACTGGAAGGCCACAATAAGGTCTCCCTGGAGCCTTCTCTTCTCCAGGCTGAACAGCCCCAACTCTCTCAGCCTCTCCTCATAGCAGAGGTGCTCCAGCCCTCGGATCATCCTCGTGGCTCTCCTCTGGACACATTCCAGCATGTCCAGCAGGTTCCTACATTGGGGGCTCCAGAGCTGGATGCAGTACTCCAGGTGGGGTCTCACGAGAGCAGAGTAGAGGGGCAGAATCACCTCCCTTGACCTGCTGGCCACACTTCTTCTGACGCAGCCCAGGATGCAGTTGGCCTTCTGGGCTGTGATTGCTCATTGCTGGCTCATGCTGAGCTTCTGGTCAATCAGCACCCCCAGGTCCTTCTCCTCAGGGCTGCTCTCCAGCCATTCCTGGCATCCCTCCCCTCCAGTGTGTCTATCTCGCCACACAGCTTGGTATCATCAGCAAACTTGCTGAGGGTGCACTCAACCCCACTATTCAAGTCGCCGACAAAGATGTTGAACAGTACCGGTCCCAGTGGATGATGGTATTACATATTGATAGCAGTATCTGTTGTTTGCGTATAAAGATGGTAGGGTCGCTTCAGGACATCTGCGGGTTGTCACACCGGCAGTGAAAAAGTGCTTTCCACCATGTACAGTATTGCAAATACCAGATACTAACAGCTATTTATTTTGTTCTCATTTATGGGTTTGTAGTAAGTCGTTGGTGGTCTGTATTGTATTTACAGGTGCTGCAGTGAAGTGATCAATTGCTGTCTCATGCTTTTT
>NW_009648252.1:1407796-1450937 GCF_000708025.1 Charadrius vociferus
TTGTCCACCTAGCTGTGTAGAAAAAAAGCTTAGAAAGGTCTTCAGCTACCATTGGCAAGGCTCAGAAACAAGAACCCACAAATTATTTTTTTTAATGTCACGATCTTTAAGTCATCCTCGTTGTTGCTTTGTGAATTTTCAGAAGGTGGTGGAGGCGGAAGTGCATTCGCCAGATCTGGAAACAGTCTGGGCTGGGACTGCTCGGTCGGGGTGCGAGGGGTCAGCGTGTGGATCTTCTCCTCGCCCAGCTCTGCCATGGGTGTCCTCAATTTGGATGGGCGACAAGGAGAAGTGACAGCACCGTGCTTGTCCACATTACGAAATAAGGGCAGTCTGCTTCACCAGATAATACTGGATAATAGGCTGTTTCCTGCAAATAGTAGCTCACTGGCAATTACATTATGCAGCTAGACACTGAAGGCAGATCTTACAAAAATCATTCTAAATTTGTCTCTTTGTTGTGATAGACAAGATGAATATGCAAATAAATGAATGGTGTGAATATTTTGTACTCTGTCCCAGGCAATATTTGGAACTAAGGAACCGCGTAGGGGGGCTTGGAGTGTGGCTCGTGAGATGTGGAGCTTTTCACCTCTGTCTCCAGCAGTCAGCCCGCCGCAAAGCCAGGGCTACTGCTGCCTGGTATTGGCAAAATTATGTACAAAATGTGAAATTCATGTGTTTCAATGGGCGAGTGCCTGAGTTTGTAATTCATAGTCTCGGCTGTGAATGGATGTGGAGATAGCCCAGTGACTATTTAACTGCCCCATCATCTGCTCGTCCTTTTGCCAACCACCTCCTCTTTACCAAAGGCTGTAGGGGTAAGGCACATTCCTGCACCCTTAAACTGCAAAAAAAAATGTGCATTTGTGCCAACATGCTGGGTGCGTTCGTTTCTGCTAATTCTACCTCGGTGGCCGTCGTTCTGACAGAGGGGCAGGAGAAGCAGCAGAGAGCAGCAGTGCTTCAGACCCCTGCAGCGAGATCTGCGGGAAGCTCGTGTGCCGGAGCCCTGAAATATGCTGCCCAGCCTGGAGCAGTTTTCAGAGCATGTGTAGACATATTGTCAGGGTACATAAAAAAGCGTGTACTGAGACTGCCTGTTCTGGGAGTGCTTGGAGAACAAGGTATTTCAATTTCTAGGATTATGAATTGATGCTTAATTGTTTACAGTACAGATGCAGAAGAATACCATTTGCAATGTTAGCAGTCCCTTTGATAGTCACCGGTTTCATTTCTTTTTGTGGTTAGGTTCATAACTGTCTACTGTTCTTAGTTTATGGGTCTTTGCGGTTTGGTTTTTTTAATCTAAAGATGGTTGAAGATTCAAAGTTGGACAGTCTTTAGTCATGGTGATGGCCACAGTCATGGTCATGGTCAATGAAGAACTTCTCCACCCTCCAGCTCCTTGTCTACAGGAGGGATCTCTGCTTAGCTTGTGAAATTGTCTGCCCTTTGTCCAAAACATTCCTTATTTAGAGGTAGTTTTGTTGCCTGGTCAGTCCCAAGATCTTAAGGTGCAAAAGCACTGCCTGCTGTAGGTGTTTGACAACAAACATGGAGCACTTTCCGTAATGTACCGCAGTGGGAGAAGAGGTCCTTCAGTTAGATCAGACCATCTGGAGACACAGTAGAGCTGAGGTTGTCTCTCTTCTTGCCATGTGCAGCTTGTTGATAGAGGTAGTCTGCTTGCCCTGTTTAAACATCTCAAGATTGGTAGTAAACAAACATCAAGGCTTAACTGGACTGCAGAGCTCTTCCGGGACAGAAGGATCAGAGACATGGGGCTGGCGCTCAGCAGGGTACATCTGGGTGGACGAGGTAAGAGGAGGGTTCCCGATCTGTGGGCCTGATCCCTGGAGCTCTTTCAAAGGGGTGTGGGGTTGTTGGTGGCACAGGACTTTTGGGCACCGCACCCCACTGTAAAACTTCAGGGTGTGTGGTGCACAGAGGTAATATTAACCAGATCCACGTATGTAGTGATTTTGTAAGAGGATATTGGTCCTGGAACTGTACCTCGATGGTGGATGTTGTGCTAAGTGCTGCACAGGTACCACACGCTTAATTGCATGGTCCAACCATCTCAGCCCTCCTCACCCCTCAGTTATTAGTGCTCCATGTAATTTTTCCCCACTGGCCACGTGAGCCAGGTTGGGCTGTAGAGCTGGTGAGCTGGACATCAGCAAAAAAAAAATAGCAGAACCATTCAAGTGGTCCATTTGTGTGGACTTTTTTTTTTTCTCTCAAGCAGTCTGCCCACTGCTGTCGTCTCAGGTGAATCCCGGTTGTAATATAAAAAGCACAAAGAAAACAAATCTTGAGTGAGAAAGGTCAGGAGGAAATCCAACCCAACCAAGGGGATGTATCTTAAGCTGTTATAATATTGAATCATGGAAATGCAAGGGGGTCTCAGGTGGCATATCCCTCTGCCAGGTGCCAGAATGATAAAGCTATAGTTCCTCTGTCAGGTGCATATTTATACATAGATCTATATAAAGGCTCTGTCGGCACAAGTGTGGTGCAATGGAGGAGTCTAGGTGGTGTAGCAGGTTCCATATGCAGATACAGTCTTCTGGGGACAGAGGTCGCATGGACCCCTCTGTGGTATCTCCTCACATTTCTCTTTTCTGGGTGGGCATTATCTAGAATTTCTCCTGCCTTTCTGCAGCCCAAGACAATGAGAGGTCTTGCACTAGCCCAGAGCTCGCAAGAGCCGACAACAACCATGTGTCACCCACAGCAGACAACCATTTGGACAGCCTACACTCATCCATCAGAGCTGGCACCTCCTGATGACAAATGTTCTCATCCTTCGGAGGTACTGCATCATAGTCTTTGGGACCTAGGTGGGAGCTAGGTTGTCTGAAGGTACCCCCTAATTTTCCCATGCTTTGCTTCCCCATCCCTAAAGCAGGGATGCCGCTTCTCTCTTACAGTAGTAAATATGATCCATGTGGTGGGACATTCATATTTTATGTCAACGAAGGCATATGCATACCCAAGGTAGAAGATCTCTTACTTTAGCTGAGGTATTTGTATTGGAAGGAGGAACCGTATTAGGAAGATGGCTTTAGCAAAAATTTGGCCAGCTGCTATGAAAACATCAGCTGAAGTTTATTGGGTAGTGATAAAAGAAGAGTGAGATCAAACTCCTGTCGCTGCTGGTAACAGGAACGCAAGGGATGCAAGAATGCAGAAGCGATAATGCTGCAAAAATACGTCTGCCCGTGCTGGTGTTACACATCTGATGTAGTGGAACTGAAACATCAGGAGTGATTGAAAGTATATTTGAAGATGTGTAACCTGTGGCAGACCTTAATATTTACGAATGAGAAACTGAATAAGTATTTACTACTGTGATCATTTACGGCAAACAAGTAAACGATGCGATACCCTTTGAAACAGTAAAACAGAAAAAAAAATTAAAATCTATAATTTTAATCAAAAGTTTGTTTCAGTCATTGAAATTCTGTTATTGCTGCTTACAAACATTAAAGTCAATCAAAACATCAGTAGCCTGCAAGATCAATATTTTTAATATGTTTGCATTGCAGTGCTGCAGATTTTTGGCTAATGGATCTCACCCATATTGATTTCCATGGGAAATGTTAGTCTGATACTGAAATAATTAAAAAAAAAAGCCAGGGATTATTGGTTTGGAATTTTGAAGGAGATAGAAGTATAAAAATTGGTTATTGACTGAATTGCTTGGGGTGAATGAACCTTGGGCACTTGCAATAAACTTGTAGCACAGAGTCATTACCGAATACTACCTTAGTCCCTTAAACCTAAAATCAGTCAATAACCTATTATAACAATGCAAATTGTGGTGAAATAACATAGCGGGTCATTTTCAAAGCAGCAGGATATTCATAAGCATCTATATACATATACGGATGGATGTATTAAACCACCTCTGGGATATACACAACAGCTGATTTGTGAGTTTGTTTTAATATATTGAGTTTATGTTGATGTTAATGCGAAAGGGTTGATTTGAAGTAAGTGTTTAAAACAAGTTTGTTTAATGGCTCTGTGTCTACAAAAATGAATAAAAGTACAGTAAAATATTACATACCAATGGATAAACAAGTATATTCAGTATTTACCCAGTTCTGGACAAACGTAGGGTGATCATTTTTTTTTTTTTTCTATTTATTCTACATTTTGGGAGGGGGAGAGCGGGAAACTACAAGCAGTGAGTACCCTGAACCTGCAGAGGTGTCCTGGACCCAGACCGTCCTCACCCGCGCCCCACCACTCTCCTGCCTTTTTTCTGCACCCCGTGTTCATCCCCTTATTCCATGTGTATTATAATCTTGCCTACCTAGCACAATTCTCTCCTTTTTAGGAGAGGATTCTCCTTGCACACGGGAATCACGGCTCTCCCTGGTACCTGACGAAATAAACCAGTTCTGCATTGCAGAATACACTCTGCACTCCCAGCCAGGGACTGGATGAGTTTGCCGCAGGTAGGGCAAAGCATCACTGGCCGGAATACTGATTTTTTTATTCACGGCGAAATGAAACACTTGAGCCAAGAGTTGCCTTTTGGTTCCTGCTTTAAAAACGCTGTGAGCCTCTGTTTCACTCTGCGCTGGGGACCCGTAGCTCGAGTGTTTCTGCTAAAAGTGGGTACTGCAGTATGCAAGCTGTCGAGTGAAATGTATTTTCACCTGAGCTGCATAAATATTTAAGAAAAATATACTAACACAGTGATGATAACGCAGTGCCTGTGATAGTATGGGAAAAAGAAACTGCGTTTGTGTTTTGTCATTGCAAGCTCATCTGTGGACATTTTCCGCTTTTTTTTTTTTTTTTCCCCACCCTAATTTGTTACTTTGCTCATACCTGACCAGGAGCAAAGTGGATTAAGTTGCGCTGCTCTGCTTGGGTCAAAATATAAGGAAATACGCCATATGCCAAGCTCAGCAGAAACCTGGTAGAGGCAGGATCAGTAATTGGTACCTCACTTTAACTACAGATGTCTGACAACGCGGAGGTTACTGTATCCCGCCGGAGTCTCGACGGACCGGCACCTTTTGGGAATAACTACTAATGAAGTCTAAAATTTCTCAGTAAACTTGTTAATAGGAGTCTCGTCGTTGGCAAAGTACCTCTGTAGTTACTCTTCCAAGTCACGTAGCTTCTGAATAATTAACATCCTCCAAATTGCTCGAGCCACTTATTGAGGCCGGCACGATGGGCGCGCGGCGGGCGGCAGGGTTGCGGCAGGCGGAGGAGCCGGGCAGCGACCTGAGCATCCCTGCCACCGCGTGGGACCCTTGCGCTGGTCTTCTGCTGTCCTCCTTCTTGTTTGGCCTCGACTGGAATGGGTTTCACTTTTCAGGTTGGTTTGTTTGGGTTTTTTCCCCCCAGCTTTTGTGGGTGGTTTTTTTTTTTTTTTTTTAAAGTCAGTACCAACACAACGTTTCGGACTAAAGCTTTCCTTATTGTCCAGTTCTGCACCCCAGAAGTGCTGCTGCACATCTCTCTTCTGTCGTTTTTAAAAGACCCAGCAGAAACACGAGTAATGTCTCCTAAAAGATGAAGAAGTAAGGGAAGATAAAATCTTCATTTGTAAAAATCACTCTTCCTCACAGCTTGAAACTTTTAAAGTAACTAATAAAATGTAGTATTTTATCTTTCTCTTCTATCAGAAGCAGAGACTAAATATGTGCAGGCAGGGGTAGTGAAAAAGGGACACGAGACCTCCTCCACTCCTGGTATTTTAAATTTTATCCTTTCTTAATGAGGAAAAGAAAAATATTTTAAAAGGAAGTAAAAATAATAGTGTGTTCCCCACCACTTGTTTTTGCAGATTTTCTAGCCCTTTTCAATTCAGTGCAGAGAGAAATGTAGAAGTTTGATCTTTAGGACATTTCCTGAAGAGAACAAACTAAACCAACCAAGAAATCCAACAATGCTGCATATTTTTTTCCAAAACCTGTATAAAAAAAGACCAGTTTTTATAAAATGTAGGAGTTGTATTAAAAGAAAAAAAAAAAAAGAAAACCAAAACTTACACAATGCCGTAGGAATTGTTTAAAAGCACCAGAACAAAGGAGAGTAAAATACTTTTGGTAGTTGCAAGTCACCTTCAAGAATGAAGTAGGAAGGAAAAGAAAGTCCAGAGAAGGTCTCATAGCAGGTTCTTTTTTAAAAGTGCTGTGTTTCAGAACAAGCCACCCGAATATCTGTGCTGGCAGTCATCTATTGCACTGCCCAATGTTCTGTTTCAGTGATGCTCCGGGGCTGAGCATCAGTGCTGGGGTTCTGCAGGAGGGGGTTTCGCACCCCAGCAAAGCCCCCTGGGATTGGCTGTAACTCAGACAGCTCCGGGGGACCCGATTTATGCAGCCGTGTCCTTTGTCTTACCCACACCACTGTATCTTACACCCTTTGCTCAGCCTCTGCACAAGATGGTCCATGAGACGATGTTGCTCAAGTTTGTGCGTCAGCAAGATTTTTCTACATCTGATGTTGGAGGCATTATGCACTTTAACATCACTTTGGCTTTTTCTTATTCAGATTAAAGAGTGGGAAACCAGCTCACCCAGGGAAGGCAGTTGTGAACTGGGTTTAAACATGAGTAAGCTGTTGAGGGAAGTGATGGGAATAACACAGTCCCGCATCCCGGAGCGGTGGGGTGGCCCAGCCAGAGCCCTAAACACAGGTTCCCATGTGCTGAGCTGAGGATGTAGCCCCAAAACGGAGTAAATTATCAGGGCTTTAGCTGCGTAACTTACCTTGACTATAGTTGGTATTGTGGGGCTAAAACTTTAAGCAATGCCTTACAGATTTAGGAGGTAATCTCTTGGAAATGTTAAAAACGTCACCTTTTTTTGGTCTTTGTTTTCTGAATTCTGTCATCATATGCAGAACTGGTTGTAATAGCGGAGGTTGTTTCGATAACCTCATGGTTCAGCTACAGAGATAATACAAGCTGCAGTGATTTTTGACAAGCTGAGGGAGTTGGGGCTGTTCAGCCTGGAGAAGAGAAGGCTCCGGGGAGACCTTATTGCCGCCTTCCAGTGCCTAAAGGGGCTACAGGAGAGCTGGGGAGGGACTTTTTACTGGGGCATGGAGTGACAGGACGAGGGGGAATGGCTTCAAACTGGAAGAGGGGAGATTTAGATAAGATACTGTGAGGAAATTCTCTCCTGTGCGGGTGGTGATCCCCTGGGGCAGGTTGCCCCGAGAAGCTGTGGCTGCCCCATCCCTGGAGGTGTTCAAGGCCAGGTTGGACGGGGCTTGGAGCAACCTGGGCTGGGGGGAGGTGGCCCTGCCTATGGCAGGGGGGGTGGGACTCGATGATCTTCAAGGGCCTTTCCAACCCCAACCATTCTATGATTTCAAAAAATCATAAATAAATAAATGAATAAATAAAAAAAATAAACCAAAACCACGTGGAACTCCTAAAATATTTTTTTCCCCACAAGTGAGCAAAAGTTTGCTTTTTTTTTTTTTCCCAGAGTGGAAGCATGTTCCTCAGCATGGTTTGAAGTAAGTATCTTAAATCTGCACTCTGACTGTATATACTACAGAAGAAGTCCCTTTACTCAAGTGTACTGTATGTATGTCTACACGCACACAACTGTTGAAGGGCAGCGGGTGTGTCACAGCTTTGAAGATATTTTGCCTCGTGTTTGCCATGTCTCTGTTGCTCCTCATGGAAGTTGCATAGGTTATTCTTGGAAGGTGACATACATACCTCGCTCGGTAAAGAAAAATGGTGTTGGGGAGCCTGTAAATGCATTAAAAAGCTCTGCAGTGGCCTGTTTTGTGTTATTAAGTCATGGGCTTTGAAAACATAAAATGTTCACCATGGCCCCAGTTCAGGAAAGTACCTGAACCAAGATG
Source organism: Charadrius vociferus (assembly GCF_000708025.1). Classification (NCBI taxonomy): domain Eukaryota; kingdom Metazoa; phylum Chordata; class Aves; order Charadriiformes; family Charadriidae; genus Charadrius; species Charadrius vociferus. The sequence continues at coordinate 1,415,660 of NW_009648252.1, forward strand.
CCATGGGACACGGGGCGCAGTTGCATCTTACTGAGTTTAACTCAAGACAGGGATGTACAGCATCCTGTGGGACTGATGCCTCAGCCGTATACACGGCTTTCAGTGCATGCTGAAATCTTTCAGGGAGGTTAAGCTAAATTTTCAAATCTGTAGGCTTCAATTTCGTATGTGCAAAATAGGTAATTCTGAATATACTTCCCTGCTGTGTGATATGCTGTTATATTTGTAATCAAGTTCTTCCAGACAGGTAGTTTACGTGCACCTGAATAAGATAGTTCTAAAATAGGGAAGCTGTGACAGTTTGATGGATATTAGTATTGTTGGTGTAGTAAAATACGGAAAAAGTAACAGCTCCGTGACAGCCGGGCAGTTTTATGATCCAACCCAACAGTCAGTGTTCTGCGTTAAGCCAAAAATGTGTAGAAGAGTGTAGATACGGCATTTAATCAGTAGAGTACAAGTTTTTTGAACTTTTAAAGTTTTGGAAAGTTAGCAGCTCCCTTTAATAGGGAAATCAGAAATAGTACGCAGTGATTTTTACAGTGATGTAGTTAGTGTTGGAGAAACACCTCTGGAGTTGGGGGTGATGGGGCTGCACACCTCTTCCCCCCGCCCAATTCCTCCCTTCTGTGGTGATGGGGGAGAAATTGATTCCGAATGTGTTTTCTTGACCCCCTACTCCATACATGTTAGCACCTAACCTTAAGCGATGTTTCTACAGTCTCGCCTGTATTTACAGTAATTATGTGCATAATGTAGCATATTATTGTCTGGACTTCCTGTTTAATCAGTACAGAGCTTCTTACAAGTGCAGCTGAAAAGGGCAAACAAAATTAAAGCTTTATATACCAAAACAAGTTTGATTTGCTAAGCTCCCAGCATTCCAAAGTACACAGATTTGTTCCACCAAGTTTTGCGATGGCTTGCAGATGGGCAATGATTAATCAGAGAGCTAACTGTGAAGTAGTTTGCAATTAAACTGGAAAGCTCTGAAGCATGCTAATTGAATCAGAAAATTAGAGACACTGAACAGTAATTGGCTATTTCTCATGCAGCAGGTGCCAGGCCACTCATCTGTGGAACAAGGTATTTAAGGCGCATTAGCACTAGTAAAAATACTTCTTGATATGGAACAGTCGGATTTTCTGCTCATTTTCACCATGGATGTCAAAACACACAGCTGCGATGTCTACTGCCCACAGCTCATGTTGCGGGAGTTGGAGCGGGGTCGTCGTGAGCCTACACGTATGCAATGTCTGAGATCAGGTCGAAGTTGAGGTACCTGAGTACCTTCCGAGTCCCTGCGCATCGGCAAACCCCTCTTTTTTTTTTTTTTCCTTTTTTTATTAAAGTAAACATAGCATGATGTTCTTAACGGTCCAGGTTGCGTGGTTGATCATCGTGTGCTAATAACCACTTCCAGGCAGCGGGGAAGTCGGCTCTGCACCTCGTGGTCCTCCTCTGTACACCGAGGTGATGCTCACTCTTCTGCTGCCATGCCTGTGGAGGTCCACCCCTGGAAAAGGGATGTGTGGACACTCGGCGATAGCGGCGTGGGTCTTCGCTGCGCCATTCTGCTTCTCAGTCTTTGCTGAAAACAAAAAAAAAAAAGAGAGACTTTTTTTTTCTGTGGGCTGCTTATGAATGTGGAGATTAGTGGAGTGTGGATTACTGAGGTTCTGCGAATTGCATTAATGAGGCACCACCACTTCTGTTGCGTTTTTCTGCAGATTTAAAAAATTGTGAGTTTCTAGTTGAATATTAGTTGAGGGCATCAACAGTATAAATCTAATACTGCTGTGAGTTTAGTAGATGCATAAAGCCGATTCATATCATGTCTCAGCATGGGTTTATATCTTCTAATTAGTACCACCATTTTATAGAGAGCACATGCAATGAAAGTTTGTTTGCCGTGCCAACAGGGACCGGAGCACATACAGTAGTTTTGCTATAGTAGAGTGATGGTGCTGTACGAGTGCAAACGACTTGTAGCCTGAGCAGTAGGTAACCAGAAAAGAGTGGGATTTAATAAGTGAAATGGTGGAGAGTTTTTACAGACATATAACCATTTTCAAATTAGGCTGGGTGGGGCGCGTGATTTCTTTCTTTGCGACTAATTAGAGCTTGGAATGCTTATTAGTGAATAGAAAAAAAAAAAGTATTAAAATACAAATGCACTGCATCATATTACTCTGAGTATCGAGAAGCGGAATATTACAATATTCAAATGCTAATCATATCACTTAGCAGATGACTGCAGAAAGTAGTGTATTTGAACTGAGACATAAATTATAAATTGTAAACAGTGCATAGGGGATATGTTATAACTGTGTCTCATTTAAATTAAGGCAGGGAGTTTTCTCTGAAGCAGATTATGTGCCTTCATTAAGTTTTAAAGTCCCCTCTATAATGTTTTATTAAGATCACTTGGCACAGTGTTTCCCAAACTGGATGTTAGCAATATGTACCGGTGGAAACGGCCGCAGCGGTGGAGGTGGTTCAGGTGCGTCGCTGCACTCCGCGGCTTTGGATGCTGTCTGCATACTTCCCAACCAAGTGCTCGCGCACGCACGCCAGCGACTTTTCCATCCGATACCCCTCCCCAAAAATCCCGATGCCTTTGCTTTCTTCACTTGAAAGCAGCTCCAAAACATTTACATGATCAATGTTTGTTGCTGGAGGGATGAAGTTTGCTCTTCCATGGACAAGTGAGAACATATTGATCATTTTATTCTATTTGCTATTTCTAAATTCAATATACCTCTGGAGTCGATAAGCGAGATCGAGAGCATATTCTTTTTTTGTGTGCCTGCTTGTAGCTTGTTCTTGAGATCCAAGATACATTTTTGATTAATCACGAATGCTCTGGGGTCATGGAGAGCAAATGTGTTTGTGGAGTGTCAGCTGATGCTGTCAGATAAATGTCTTAAGCTTAGCCAGGGTTCGTGCCCCAGCTTTAGGCTGTGCCAAATGTCTCCCCTTGTTGAGGCAGATAACAGCTACACTGGAGGCGACGGAGCTGTTTGTTCGCTGAAAGGGCTGACCTTGCCATATGGGGCTACAGGCAGGTGAAGGAAAACACCGGCGATGTTTTAATTGAAACTTTAAAAAAAAAAAGAAAAAACAACTTAACTTTGTGCATTTTCCCCGTCTTTGATGCAAATGACTCCAGCGTTCCCCCAGCCGTTCTCGACCGGTGGCTACCTGGCCACTGCGGTATCCTCGCCTGGTCCTGCTGGCTGCCGCCGCCACCGCGAGCCACCTTTGATAACCTCCGTGCCTTCTGGGAAACTTCTGACGAGGTATTTTTACACGGGGCCCGAAGAGGGGAGAAACCCTGCCGGCAAAAAATAAACATTTTTAGGGACAGTTCAAGTTTCGGAGTCTTCTGTAATCTCAAACGGGTGGCCTGGAGATGGGGGTAGGGGGGGGAGGAGAGGGATGCCCGGCAGTGCCTCCCCCTGGCAGGCTTTTAGCATCCCCTTCAGCTCGTCCCTACGCGGTTGGTCCTCCGTAAGTAGTCGTCAGACGTCGATAAGGAGCAGCGGCGCGATTGCTAAGCCAACGCCTGGCGAGCGCGTCGCGCCGCAGCTGGTTGGTAGCGCTGAAGGCGAAAAGATGGATCATATGGCGGTGCATAAATAAGTGAAAACTCCCAGGGCTACTTGTGGGCGTTTGTTATAAACCACCTCGAGTCGGTGCTTTCACTCCCTCCCATCTTCCCCCAAAAAAAAAACGTGTTTGTTCTTTGCTCCAAAGATTATACTCCACTTTTTTTCTTCCCTCTCAAGAAGTTCATACTGTCATGGGTAAATCATCGGGGCTAATTAGACGCAATAACGCTGCAAAAAATTTCAAAAAAAAAAAAAAAAAGATATAACACATCTGTCATGAACTCCCACCAGATCTCTTGGAAATGAGACATTTTTAATATTTTATGCTGAACACAAAATAACTTGAGGAAATGGTTTTATATTCTGTGTACCAAAACAAAACCTTCAGTGTCAAACAAGTAATACTGTCTAAGCAGCCCCTTAAATGCCTTTATTTCAAGTCTCTCTGCTCCTAAAATACAAATTTCGTTCTAATAAAATGTAGTCTGTATTTAAAAAAAAAAAAAGTTGCAGGGAATAATGAAGAAAGTGCAGCGTATGTCTGAAATTTTATTTGAAGCCTGGAGTGCACCCTGCTACAGGAACAGACGTTGCTGTTTTTAGAGTCTTACAAACAGAGATATTTTTTTTTTTAATGAGATGTTTTCAACTAACATCTAAATCAAATTAAATGCAAATATTTTGCACTTTAAACTAATTTTAACTAAACCTCTAGCTGCTTTTGTCCTAAAAATAACTTTGTCTTCCTTAAACCAATATTTAACGTAGAGGTTTAAATCATGTTCTCCTACTGTATGTTATTAAGAGTTATTAAAATGGTTTTGTTTTGCATAATTTGTCTGCCCTGTGTACGGGGGGGGAGAGATGATGTGAGAGAGACATTCGAACACTTTCAATGCGTAGAAGTCGAGCAAATCCCTATTTTATGTTTATGCTTAGTGGCAGGTCACAGATTAATAAAAATACTTACCTGAGTGACAGGAAAATGCACTTAATCAACTTCCACGAATCCCAGTAAAGTTACAGATCATTCATTTAAATACCTAGCCTGAGACATGTTCTTTAAATAGATCTGTAATCCTTCTTAAAAAGAGAAACGTATCCGTCTTGGCACATCTGCAAGTATTTCTACCTGATGACCGTGTTATTCCTGACGTGCAAAAATACGTCTTTTCTCCAACACGGTATTTGAGTGTACCATTTCTGCAGCTTTTTTTTTTTTTCCCGGGACAGCCACCAGCTGCGGTTGGTCCCCTTGTATGTTTTTCAGCTCCACTACATCCTAGAAATTGGAGCAGCATCGCCGCGTGGGAGCCCCGTGTGGGGAAGGGGCTCAGCATTTTGGTTTGGCAGATGGAGGGAGGGTCAGTGTGCGCTGCAGAGGTGACCCTGAGCAGGTCCTGGTGGCTGCAATGGCATGGGGGCACCTTACACCAGCCCGGTGGTCCTTTGTGTCAGCTTTGGGGAGGGGAGAGGGGGATAATATATATTAAAAATATTTATATTTATAATTTTTATTATTGTTTATATACATGTATATGTATGTATATATGACTGCCTTCGGGCTCAGCTCAGCTGGAAAGGCAGGGTAGGAAAGGTGAATGAAGAAATAAAATTATCAACGGAATTAAATCAAAGAAACAACAGAAGTCTTTATCAGCAAATTTATCAGTACAGTTGTGCTAAAGGTCTCCTGCAAACAGTTTATTGACCCAGGTCCTATCTCAAGTTATTCCTTACTGGGGATGCAGCATTCCTTGGGTTATTAAATGTTCAAATTAGCCCACCCAAATTACGAATTACGTTCCGCTTTATTGTTTCTTCCTGGTCCTGTCCTTTTTCCTTCTGGTTTGCAGATTGTCTGATCGCGAATTCCTTCAGCAGCCGCTGAATCAGACCATAGCCAGCTAAGAGTCGGAGGGACGATGTTAAAATTTAAATAGTTGAGGCAGTCTGCTACCACAAATTAATTTCTGAATGATATGACCAGCTTTAGGCAGCTCAGAATAACTTGTGTCCATTTGTCTATTTAGGGTTCATCTGACAAGCGGTTGTGTTTATGGGGTTGATCCGTGAGTGGAGTTCTGCCAGAGGGATGTGCAGCGCGTCCCTGGCTCGGGAGCTCTGGGCAGGGTGGTGGTGAGGTCCTCTGGCTTTTTCCAGGCCTCTTCAGAAGTCGGGTGATGTGTATGTATGTTCTTACTTTTAAATTTAAAGGTATTTTTGTTTGGGGACTGTCTGACTAGAGAAGTTGCCGAGTTTCCCAGGTGGCATTCATCTGCCCTGTTTTTTAACTGTGTTAATTCAGGTGCCTTCTCATTGCCCTTGCATCTTGAAGTTCATGGTCTGGTTCTCTCGCAGACAGAGTTAATTCATTCCACTGCTGGCTTTTAATCAGACATAAAGAGAAGATAAGACTACATTGCTTGTAGTCAGAATATGACTTTAGCGTATCCTACATGGGAATGAATATTTGTGGCTTAGCACCTCAGCAGGGACAAGAGATACTTGCTTTGCTGGACTCTGTGAGACAAGTTGGCCATCCTGTAGCTACAAAAGAAACTCAGTAAAGCTCACGAGGGAACTTGGAAACAAGCTAAGGCATGGCTGTGCTAAGTCCCAGATAAGCATCAGTCCAATCAGATTTGCAGAGGATGTGTCCGGTTTGCTCAGCAGAAACGTGAAGGACCTCTCTCTGCCCACTGGGGAGCCAGGGTCTCTGAGGCAGGCTCCACTTTTCTGCAGAAGGAGAAAAGGCAAGGTAGGAGCTTCCCTTCAACTAGTCCAGGCAAGTGAAGGCCAAGCAAGAACATACATTCAAAGGATGGGAAGATAAACCCATTTGGATGTGTGCTGGCAGAGGGGCAACGGACACCTTGTGCTGGCTTTGACATCTTGGATGTGTATGACAGGAGGAACAGCCAGTACTTGATCTTTCCAGGTCGTGAACACAAAATATCAACCTCCTTTCTGTTTCTGGTGTCCATCTTTCCTGGGGACAAGTCCAGAGCTTCTGTAGGTGCTGCAAAAGAGATTTCTTGACAGGGTCGTCAAAGGGTGTAAGCTGCCAAAGCAGGTTTCCACCATCAACAGTGACATGTTGGTGGTGGAAACCTGGTGACTGGGTTCTTCCAACAGTTTTCAGCTGGCCCTGTTAAGGGACACTACTGGGTGTTAGGCAGACCTTCACGACGCCTGGTCTACCTTGGCGGTGGTGTATGCATTGGGTCTGCCCTATCCTTGGCGTGGTCCTCCCAACGCATTGGGCAGTAGAGGTACTTGTCTAAAAACTGTTTGAGTGTTGTGTCCTGTGAGGCTGCCTTTTCCAACTTGAGACAGCCAGTGTGCTTAGATGTGACCTCACTTTATCAGCTCCCTTCCACACTAATTCTGCATGACATGACAGCCAACTCTGCTCCCAGCCCAGCATCGGTTCTCCACAGAGAGATCATCCTGGACATGAGAAAGCCACACAGGTGACTCACCTGAGCTGTGGTGAGAGCAAAGCCAGGTGGACACAAGTTGTGCTTCAAGAAAGAGAGCTTGGCCATCAGAGTTACAGGCAGGTTATGATAGGCACTGTGCAAAGTCCTGCTGCATTTTGAAATCTAATGTATAAAAAAGGTGTAATATGCAGATACAGTCAAAACCCTGTTGTATGGTGGTGACAGTGGTTGTCAAAAGGACCTAACTCGGAGTCTTCGCAGGCTTTTCAGCAAAGGAGAGCTTTGTTGAAGAAGTTGAAGGAAGTTGATCAAGTAGGTCTGCAGCAGGTTATGAAAAAGATTGCACCAGGTCAGCACTCGGAAGGCTGTGCAATGAGCTGACGGGAGGCAAGGGTGAGTTTGGAGTGAGAAGGGTGGGTTAGGCAGCAGGTAGGTCGCTCCCGTGTGTCTGCGTTGGTGAATTGAAGAGCCTGAGAATGGTCCTGAGCATTGGGACGCAGCTGCCTGTGCTGTCACCTCACGCAGTTGCTGGTACACCTTTGCCCATGCCAAGGGATGCTCTCCAGGGGCAGGACCTCCTCGGGGCTGTTGCCCAGGGACAGCTGGATGCCATCACCTTGTTTTGGAGTTGGGGAGAGTTGAGTTTAGGGAGGACAGGCATTCGGTGCCAGCTGGATGCAGTGCCCAACAATGCTCCTGCTTATGCTTAATTTATCAGCATAGATGAAGCCCGTGGGCTCTCAAAGTTAAAAAGAAAACCTTCCTTATGTTAGATTTCATCAAGAAAGCAGAGCCAGTGAAGGATGCAAAGGGAAGAGTGCATGGTCAGAGCTGTACGATATGAAATAAGGTCTTACGGCGACCGTCAGGAAGGGTGTCTGCAGAGCAGGGGTTTGCTGGCAGGACCCGAGGGAAAGGCAATGTGGTGACCATGGTCACATCGGTGAGCCTGGGCGGCAGCGCTGGTCTTAACGAGCGGGGTGAGAATGGTTTTAGGGACGTCACACAGGATTTGCACAACCACAGCCGCCAACATGAGACAAGTGTCGGTCCCGGAAAATACAGAGAGAGCGTGAGACTTCACATCAATGAGGAAAAAAATGTGGTTTATATTGGATTTTTACCTTTGTTTTCAGTGTCCGTTAAAGACATACATTTAGCAACATAAACGCAACTCTTTCAAAGCTGAATTTCTTATTATGGTTATGTAAATGTTGCAAGTTGATTAAGTCTTTGTAGTTATGTTTTGGCTCGTAGCAACATCTTTATCAGCAGCATAATTCATACCGTAGCAGTTAGTATGACACTAGAGAGAAGTATCAGTTTATTTCTTAGAGCTAATTGGCTTCACTACATAGTTCAAAAATCATTGGCATCTAGTCAAACCCTACTCACAGAAAATGTACCACAATAATAAACTCAGATCTGGTATTAGCCGTATTGCTGGTAAATTTAAATGAATGCGTATCCCACCTATATCATTATTTTAAAGCTGCGTGTCACGATGTAAATACAGAAGCAATCGGATTCAGCAGGTCTGTTTTGTCTATCAGGTACATGGCTGTCGCTCTCATGGAATTGTTTTGGAATTGCAAAATCAATTTCTTTAATCATATTTTTACTCTTGTGTATTTTGGGAAGGAAAGACATGTAGTGTAAGCGTTCTCAGTAATGAATATGTTTTTGCGGAGGTTAAGCAAAAGATAGGCTGGATGTGACCTCAATAAGAAGCTGTAATTGTAAAAAACTGGAAATTTAAATTTACCTGGGGTATAAAGAAGGAAAACATCAGTTTTTATTTTGCATTTCAGTTTCAGGTTTAGAGAAGGCAAAGACGTGGCATCAGCCACACTAGTCATGTTTCTTTTTCTTTTTTCTTCTTTTTTTTTTTTTTTAGTTTTAAATAGTTGTGCTTTATTATGTGTTTGTTTAACTGTGCCTACAGTTATTAAGAGCTGCCTGGAGGAGAGACAGCGGTGGCAGTTTCACCTTCCTCATCTGTCCCGGCCCTCCTGAGCAAATGTTAGCACAAGTGGCAGAAGTGGGGACAAGAGAGTGATGGATGGGGCTTAGGGAAGCTGGATGGGTGGTGGGGGGGAAAAAAGGCCCAGGAAAGGAAAATGCATCTCTCTGAAATACTCCATGGGCTACGAGCAAGAGGCACTGCCTCCAGAAAGCCTTGTTTGGGCATCCTCGAGGAGGGTCATGGTGGTGGGACCTGATCTGCTGAGGGAGAAACATGCGGCGCGGGGTCACCCGGCTTCTGAATTCCAAATCAGATTTTTCACTCGTGCCAGTCTGCTTCGTCCTTCCCATTTTAGCACTGCAGCTCTTGCAGTGCATGAAAACTTCTGCTTTCAAAAACAAACGTTAAAAAAATGCTAAATCTGGCAATAAAACATCTGTCTTTGTTTTATAGCAGTATGATGCTCGCAGTGGCTTAAGCTACAGAAATGCCTCTGACCTCTTGGCTGTTCAACAGAGCAATGCCGTACCCTGCTTCACCTCTCCTATCCCTGGAGAAGAGAGTTTGAACGGTGCCTAAGGACCGAGAAAAGTTTCTCCTCGTAATGAGACACAGGCTGTACGCAGGCGCTGCATTATCTTTGCAGCTGACTCTCACACTGCAAAATCTTGGGCTCATTTTCATCACGAATAAAGCACGTTTCATCAGTGCTGGCTGATGCACGCCCGTGGCCAGCCTCTCCTAAGCCCGAGACAATCCGTGTGCCTTCTCAGAAGGCAGTGGCAGGCAAGGGGAAATGAGACCCGGGGCACTGCGAGGTTCGCACCTTATTAAAATGTAGGCGGAATTCCTTACAGATACCCGCTCAGGTATCTTGTATAATCTTCTATCGGGATTGTATCTCCGCTTCGGTTTGTATGACACTACCTGTTCTGAATAGGACAAAGGCTCGCCGCTGCTGTCAGTCCTGTCTCAAGCTCAATATTCATCTGCTCCTTTGCGGATGCCATTTTTTTATCGGGGGTCCCGAAGAGCATCCCTCTGCCCCCCCCGCCGTTTCCCCATGCGTGGCCCTCTGGCTGGCGCGATTTCTGGGGAGACAAGCTCAAACCTGGATGCTTTCCCTCTCCGCGGCAGAGAAAAGGGACGTGTCTCTGGTGCCTGCTCTGCCGAGAAAGTTGATTCATGTGCAAATTACCGGGTTGCCCTTTATTTGCCGGTCTGTGGAGAGTACACCCGCAGATAAAAGGCTCGGTGGGTCAGGGCTGAGTACGTGCCGGTTTCTCCCGTGGCTGCGATGACAGGGTGAGGGTTGTTGTCAAAGATTATCAGAAAGGCTCTGATGTCTTATCGTTATTTATTCGCGGTGTAGCGCATAAAAATAAAATCCGGCGCACGGGAGGCTTTTGCGGCGTTGCAGCCCAGCGCGGGTCACGGCCGCCTGGTGTCGTGACCATCAGCCGTCAGTGTCGGGAGCTTTTCACATCTGTCTTTATACCGAAATGCTGTGCTTTAAATACCTGTTGTGCCCAGAGTGAGAGCGTGCTGCTGGCTCCTCCAGCCCTCAGCAGAAAAGCAAAAAAGCGGGTACTATCTGAGCAAAATCACTTCTGAGATCTTATATAAAACCGTGGCCGAGGGAGGGTCGCGCTCGTTTTGCCCCGAAACCCCTTTAGAGTTCGGTTTCGCGTGCTTGTGATTCCCAGTCGCAGCACCGCACGGCTCGCGAATCCTTCCAGCACCCCGTGTTGTGTCTCATTTAATAACGTAGTTATAATATATTTGTCTACTTTACAACTGTATTTGTATTGGCATATAAAGTGTGCAGCAGCTGGGAGCTGTGTGGGGGTGGCAGAAAGTTATTTGATCTACAAAATCAGTTACCTGTCACTCAGTTGCCTTTCACTGAAACATAATAAAGAACCATTATGAGCCTATTAGCGGTGCTGATGTAAATGCATTTTATGTGCCATTTTCAGATCAACAGTTACCCACACAAAAGTAAAGTTGTTAAGTACAACCTTCTTTGTTTAAGAAGGCAAATCATAAATCGGGCAGGATATTAAGCTTATGAAATGTAAATGCGAGACCCCGAGGGTTTGATCTATCGGGTCAGCTTCAACTTCGGCATCGGGGGCCGTCCTTCCCTTCAGTAACCAGCAGACAAAGTCGTCTGTGCTAACATATTGCTTTCTACTTTCGTGGCAGTGTTATGAATGCTTCTTAAAAGGCTTCGGGAGGGGGGGGTCGGGGAAGCAAAGCTTTTAATATATTTAAAAAACATGACATTAAATGGCTCAGACTGGATTAGGAGAGTGAGGGTATAACTTGTTGCACACCAGTTTTATATCTCCCGTGAGAATTCTTTTCTTTTTCATTGTTATTAATGATATCACATTTTTGTGTATAATATTGATGCCATTGAAATCACTTAACGGCTTTATTTGCCAGAGAGAACCTGTCTAAAAAGAAAAAGTTGTTAACACTAATATTTTGAAATTCACCTCACATCCCTTGTTACGCTTTCAGTTATTTAAATTCCATTTTGAAAATTCCCACAGTTTCAGAATCTGAGTTTCCTCTTGATCTTATCGATGCAGTTTGAAGCAAGTCTCTTCAAAGCCACCAGTAACTGCACTTTTTGTCTCTTCTTATGGATTAGCAAGGCCCACACTGGGGATAAGAAGAAAATTTGGAAAATGGTCAAAAGCCAGTTCTTCACAGTTTCATTTTGTCTTCTCCTGCACACTTCTCCAGTCCGTTTTAGTGGTCTACCTCAGCACCTCTGGCCCCGGCCGCAGGGTTTGGTGATGAAACGCAAGATGGAACGCCGTGCATCCTAGCTGGCATTCGGCATCTGGGAAAGGAAAAGTTTGGTAACTTGGTGCAAAAGTTTTGTTGGTAATGCACAAAATGAGCGGCCATGGGGAAATGTCAGGTTACGTCCAGGTAGGAATGGAGGTGGAGTGTTTGTCACCGTGAGATAGCGGCTAATGACTGCGGTGAAGGCTACAGCCCGAGTAAGTCTTGATTTAATTGGATTGATAAAAGCCGTGTTCTTAGCTGCAAGCCTACCTAGCTGTAGAGTGTCCTTAGTTCTAGTGTGATGTAGCATTATCGGTATAAAAACGCATTTTCTGAAAAGTATGTTGGTAACCGCATCTCAAAAACACTCACAGAATTCACAGAATTCACAGAATTGTTAGGGTTGGAAGGGACCTCTGGAGATCATCTAGTCCAACCCTCTCCACTCAGGAGAGTTAGAAGAGGGATGGGGTTTTTTTTTCAGTAATATCAACCTGTTTGTATAGTAACAGAAGTGAAATATTTGGCAGTTCTATATGTATACAAATATGCTCCCTGTATGTAAGTATGGAGTACAGTACACAAATATACCATTTACTTAATATAAGCAACAACATTCTGTGGCAATTTTCCTAAGAATATATTTTATACATCTGTGAGGATATATATATGATATAATTATATGACAAATAAAAATATTTGAAGGTAGTGAACAGATTTGTTTATGCGCGTAGTCATTTACTTACCAGGATAGCTGATCTCAAGTACAGAATTCTTATTTACGTTGCGCCATAAACATGCATTCATATACGTACAGAACTATACATAACAACGAGGAGCAAATATCAGTGCTAAAAATAAATCTTTGCTTCTGAGAACTTAAGTCTGTGGCACACACGAGTGCTGTGCATTAAATTACAGCACGGATCGAACGAATATTGCGGCGCAGTTAACTAGGTGTGTGACTTTTGTGAATGGGATTCTACACCGGCTTCATCTGAAAGGCAAAGCCAAGTCGTGTGCCTGATGGAAGGTTAAAAGCAGGCAGATTTTTTGGGTGGGCTTTGCGTAGATTTGTGCGTGAGAAGCGCGCGCACGGTTGCACGCCTGGTTTGTGTTCACAGGCGTGGTGATTTATGAGCACAAATAAGTAAATATGCTCCAAATTATGTATGCGCTTAAACTGCGTGACATTTAAAAAATTTGCATGCTATTTGCATGACATTTAAAATCCGATCCCGCTGGAGCAGGCCCTGATACCCGATGGGGAGAGACAAGCCAGGGAGGTCATAGAGCGAGGATGACTTTTGGCAGCCTTCCCCGGTAACTACGGGACCATCGCAAAGGGGAGAAACGGCCGCACGCGATTTTGTGCGTTCTCTTACGTCTCGCTAATTGATAGCAAACAACTCTCATGCTGCTTTAGGTCTGAGCTGAGTTACGACTTCTGAGCAGCCACATTTCACGTTCGCGCAACCTAATGGCAGAAGGAAAGTTTCGTTGTTTATTATTGTTCAGCGAAGGCAGAAAAAGCAACAGCAAAACTAATGTAATGTCACAAAGTCCGTGTAACGGTAATTCTTATAGCTGTACATCTCACTGTTTTCTGGATTACTTTGCAAATAATAAATCAAATTCCTCCTCAAGGTGACATGTCAGTAATTTCAAATTTGATTAGCTTTATATGAAGGATGTTGATACATTTCTACATGAACTAATCTTTGATAGCTCAGCAGACTGACAACCTTAACACTTATAATGCCCCTTTGTGACAGTGTGGCACGCTGAAATAATGTTAAGCTACTTAAATCTGTAAAACCGTGGGGATTCTGGTTGGAGTATGGCTCAGCAAGCTTGACTTTGGCCTGTTCCTCCTAAGAGGATCTGGGACATGGAATAACTGTTCAATAATTTTGCTGTTTTTATTTTTAATGTCATAAATGAAAACAGATGGGACCGAGGGGGAATCTCTACATCATCCGTACCATGCCCCATAATTTCAGGCTTCCAGGTGAAGGAGGTAAATCCAAAGGGATCCATAGGACATTTGATCCCCAAGACCGTAGAGCTGTGAACCATGCCACATGTAAAGGAAGGCAAAAAGCGGTGGTTTTGAGCACTGCTGCCTGGTCTGGAGTATTTCCCTGTTGATGGAGCTTTGTGAAAGTGGCAGCTTTTTGTCATTTTGTCGTTAAAACTTGTTACAAATTCGCGGCTCAAACATTCCTCTTAGCGAAAGTGCCACAGAAGAACAGATTTGTGTTGCCACTTGTGTAATGGTTTATCTTTACTGTCTTTGACGAGGCGCGGGGGGGGATGGGAGGGAGGTATATGGCTTGCAAAGCTGGCAATTTTATTAAATGAAACAATTTCCCAGTATTTATTTTCAAAGAGTGAAGAGCCAAATTCTTTTTGTCTTGTTTTTATTCTGGCTTCAGATTTTTCACACTCTTATTCACACACATTAAGTGAAAATTTGTCTTACATCAGCGTACATATCATGAGCCCTTTAAAGAAAAATCCACCCTTCTCTGCCTGCCTGAGAAGCCCCCCAAGGAGTCTGCTGTGCTTAATGACATTGCTTCAAATTCGGGGAAACGTATTTTGAACATGCAAAAATATCAGTAAAGCCAAAAATATCAGTAAAGCCCCAGTGGCTGTTGCTCAACAGACTACTTTGTGTCTTGTGCACATTTGGCTTTCTACAACAGGTTAGCTGCTCGGTTTCTAGCTGTAGAGAGTTAAATGTATGGGATATAGCTATTTAAGAGAGAAATGTTCGTGTTGGTGCCTAGTTCACATTCAAGACAAAGGGAATAAAGAGTTCTCGTCACAACAATCTGACCAGTAATTGGGAAATTTTTAGCAAATACTTGAGAGGCTGATGCACACCGGGACAACATCTGTTCGGGCATATGCGTATACACCCCTGGTAGGAGAGACAGCATTTTCCTCACTGTTTCATGAAATTAAAGGGGTACAGATAGACTCACGGGTTAAGAGTCTCAGCTGGAAAAAATGAAGGTGCTATAACATTTTGCCAGTTCAGAGCCACTAAGAACTGGGATTTTGGCATTAACAGTTTTGGTACTGCATGCAGCAAAGGTTTGGCATCCTGTGGTGGTGAGCGACAAATAGTCCTGTGAGTGTGTACAGCAACATCCATCATGGCCAAGTCGTAGAATCATAGAATGGTTTGGATTGGAAGGGACCTTGAAGATCATCCAGTCCCACCCCCCTGCCCTGGGCAGGGCCACCTCCCCCCAGCCCAGGTTGCTCCAAGCCCCGTCCAACCTGGCCTTGAACACCTCCAGGGATGGGGCAGCCACAGCTTCTCGGGGCAACCTGCCCCAGGGGATCACCACCTGCACAGGAGAGAATTTCTTCCTAATACCTCATCTCAATCTCCCTTCTTCCAGTTTGAAGCCATTCCCCCTCATCCTATCACCCCATGCCCTTGTACAAAGTCCCTCCCCAGCTCTCCTGGAGCCCCTTTAGGCACTGGAAGGGGCTCTGAGGTCTCCCCTTTTCAGCCTTCTCTTCTCCAGGCTGAACCCCCCCAACTCTCCCAGCCTGTCCTCCCAGCAGAGGGGCTCCAGCCCTCCCAGCATCTCCGGGGCCTCCTCTGGCCCCGCTCCAACAGGTCCATGTCTTTCCTATGTTGGGACCCCCTGAGCTGGAGGCAGCATGGCAGGGGGGTCTCAAGTCCAGGAGGTGTGTTGTGATACGGCAGCGGTAAGCAGAGCAGCAAACAGTAGTTGGTAATATTTAAAAGATATTGGCCATAAAACATGGATAACAGCGTGCAAGGTGTGTTATGTGAATGGTGACATGATGCATGAGCAGTATAGTTGTGGTAAATGTGCTGCCCAGCGTGAGTGTTTGTATGGGTGATGGCCGCTTTGGGCAGATTAATGCTTTTGTAATTTGCCTGACTTGTTACATATTTTGTGTATTAGGTACCCGCTTTTGAAACTGAGCCTTTTATGACTTGACTGGACTCAGCAGATTTTCTGCATTTGAAATTGATCAATTAAATTGTTGTTTGGGGGTAATTGATTCTGTTTGCTGCAGAGTGGCCTGTGGCTGTGGCGCCCGCCCTTTTTATCTCATTCGAAGAGGACTGTCACTTTAGCACAGGAATGTATCTGCTAACAGCTGAAGCAAGGAAGAGAAACAGTGCATGGTTGTCGTTCCAAAATAAATAACTCGTTATACATCATGGCATCATACATCATACACAGTAAAAATTTAGATGCGATGTTCTTTCGTATAGGATTATCATTAAAACTGCTATCGCTATGTTGATGATGTCATGTGTGATGTTTCATACTGGTTTATTTTTCATTTGTTCATTTTCTTTTTTCACTGTTCTGCTAAGCAAACCTCAAAATATAAGTAACTGTTAACTAAAGCTCTGGCAGCAAACTTCAGGGATGAGTCTGCAGATGCACATGGTGTGATTACAAAATAATATTGCTTTTAGCGACCAGCCATTCCTACCTCCAGCGATGTATGAAGTGTTCAAAGTTTTAACTGATTACTGTTACCCACAGTGACAGACCAGTTAAAGCTCGTAGAGCAAATAATGACAAAGTGCAAACATTTTGTATTTTATACTTTTGTGCTTCTACTTGTGTTGGGTCCTTTGAGGACAATTTGTCCCCCGCAGCGAGTGCGGCTCTTCAGCTCCCTTCTTGCACCACTGGATTTGCAGAATCATGACCTTTGCATGCCCAGACTGAGCCGACCTGTGATGTCCATCGGGACTGGCATGTTCAGCTTAGCTTCTCTACTAGTTTAGATGATAATGCTTCAGGAATTTTTGGTGGACCACCTTAGGAAAAAGTTGCAGGAAAACAGTTATTGTGCCTTGACATGAGGTTTATTTTGAACAGGTAGGAGAACAGAATAACAGACTACTATGAAACAAAGGTCACCGCACTTAAATGTCTACAGGGGGGATCCCATTGGTACACACAATTAAGGGATTCATGATCTCTTCAAATTACTGCCAGTCGTCATCTCATGAAGGAATGAAATAATAGAAACACAAAGCTTTCAGTTGCCTTGTCGTGCAACTCACTCATCTGTTTTTCCAGAACAAATTATTATTTCTGTATTATCTCTCATTCTTTAGGACAGCCACAACAGCATCATGCAACTCCAGTGGTTGTGCCCCCAGAGAGACGTGCACGCAGGTTGAAATAACAGCTATCATCAGCTAGGTTAAGATCGAAATACGGCTCCTAGGTTAGTAAATATGACTGACCGTTACAGGTAGCTTTGCTCTACTTCAGCTACTGGGAAGTTAGGTGACCTGGAAACTTTAAACATAAGAAACCGCATGAGCAGTGTCTCTCCACTGGGAAAGATCAGAGCACCAGCTCGGCTGCGAGCGGTGCAGTGGTAAAAGATCATTGCTTGCAGAGAGACTCCCACCTGCAGACGCTCCAAAAAACACTCCTTGGAGTTTTCTCCCCTAACAAGATTCATTCCCTATTGATGTTCTTTAAAGTAGCCATTAGTTTCTGCTTTAAATACCTGGGTTTTTTTATCCTAACGCTTAATTTCATTCACTACCCATGTAATGGCCAATATACATTTCATAGCATTGTACTACATGAGTTTGCCATATCCAAGCTGTATGACATTCTCCTTCATTTACTCATTGTACTGCATTATAAATGAAATTATTTCACATTTTGCTGCAAAAGCCCGGTCTCTGTGGACCAGCTCTCTCTACACCCAGATAATAGCTGTGGGTCAGCAGGGGGGTCTGGTGGAAAAACGCACAAGTGGTCCTCACGGGCAGCACAAAACTCTGAGCAATATGGAGAAAAGCACCAATAAGTACCATCCCCTGTCCCAGTTTTGCCCCTGGGCCATTCTGGTGTTTACTAAACTGAGTGTCCTGACTTGTCCCTTCAGCATGCACTTCAAATATTCTCTTAATGTAATTTTCTGTGTTTAATTTGTTTCCTTTAACCATAGTAAGAAGAAGAAGGTGGGAAGTGTCATCATGTGATGCTCTATGGCTGCAGGTCGGTTGCAGAGATGGAGATTTCAGATCCAGACTTTGGGCTCAGGCACATGGGCCGGCGAAGTGAGGTGAAGCAGCTGAGAGTGTTAGAGTAGTAGATTATCACCTTCTTGATGATCCACAGCTAAGGGAGAATGAAGCACTGACCCAGTCGGTCAGTTTTGTCTTTGCTCGGGGAGGGTAAGTCTTCCACAAGGCTGCTCTCACGTGGTTTGGAAAGTTGCATCCCCCCCATCTCTGCATCCCAAGCTGTCTTGGGAGCAGCCAGTTTCCTGCTTTTCCAGGTTTAATGGTCTTTACTTCACCTAAAAACCCACCTCTTTGCTCTTCCCATGCCGGTCTTTTTGCACAGTCAATCCCCTCTTGGTCTACTCTTGCCACCACCCCGCAGGACTAGTTCTCCTCTCTCTTTATTTCCGTTAGGCTGGGTTTTTTTCACCTTTTTCCCCTTGTTTTGCCTGGGCTTGGGTTTGGGTTTGCCCGCACTCAGTTCCTGTGCCTGATGCCACAATCGCCTGCAGCATCTGGGAGCAGCAGTTGCCAATAAAAAAAAAAAAAAAAAAAATGGAGTTTGCCCATCGCAAACAGCATCTTCAGAGGAGTCCTTGGCCAGTTCAGCTGCCAAATTCTGGGGGCTCTGTGCTGAGCATATGCAAATGGGACTTTTCAAAGGCTTGTGACTAGGCAAAAACTGGGTGGCTTTTCATGGGAACTGCAAAAGGACAACAGGGTCCCTACCTTCCAAATTTCAGACTATTGCTATGAAGAACAGAGACGCAGGAGCTGCTCAGCAAAATTCTTGTAAGGCTTTCTTTTTCTTTTCTTTTCTTTTCTTTTTTTTTTCCCAACAGGGGCAAAACATGTTTTTCCTCAATCTTATTTCCTGAAGTGACTAAATCCTTTTAGTTGAAACATAAAAAAATAATAATAATCAGCCTGAGGCAGAGACAGAGCATGGGAATTTTCATCCCAAATACTTAGCTTGGCAAAATTTACAAGCATCTGAAAACTGAGCTCTTATAAAGGAAACTATTGAGATCCCTAACTACAGAGGACCTACTTGTGTTATTCACACAAGTCAGATAAGAATATCTGCATGACCCATTTGGGATACTCAACCCAATTAAAAAGTATCTGCTTTTCATATTTCAGAAATTCACATTAAACAATGGGTGTCCTAAGGAAGAATCTGCTTTTAGCACTTCTCAGGCCGTACCAAAGCTGTTGCATCTATTTGATTTGCTAAACATGCCTGTCACAGATTTTTTGTATTAGTTTTGTTGGGTTATTTTTTTACCGAGCCCTTTTTGTTGTGAAACTTAGCTTAAATACTTGCATGCACATTAGGAATCAGACGCAGTCAGCACTGTGGAAGCTCAACGGCATGATGCCTCCGAGGTGCATCCTTGGTCTCTCCTGGGCAGAAAATATGAAAATAATCATAGATGAGGTGGTTCTTCGTTCAGACCAGTGGCAAAAATGTTTCCCACCAGGTTCCCTGTGCTTAGTGTTATGGGGCAAACCCTGATGCTTGTTCCTGTTGCCTAATTATACCCTGGAGAGGTCGTGGCAGTGGATGGGATGCACTTCCACCGTGAGGGGTTGTGGGTTTGGTTTCCCTGACTTTGCGAAGGAGAGGTCTGCGTGGGAGCAAACCCTCTCTTTGCCATGTCCCGTCCCCTCGGTTCGCACTCCTTCCTCGCTCGGGGGTGGTCTCATGGGCTGCCGGTGTGTCTGAGTGCAGACCAGGAAAAGCAGTACTGAAATATCTGAAAAACTGGAATATTTGCACTGAAGAACTCCGTGGGGTTCCTGCAGAAAGTAACAGTTGCGGCTACAGAGATACCAATGCGAAGCGCTCGTATCATCCTAGTGCCGGAGCTGAAAAACACGGCAAAACAGACAGGGATGTCGTTGACTGCAAGTTCTTTGCTTTTTTAGCCAGTCATAGATTTTTCTCTTTTCACAACAGACTGGGGGGGAAAAAAAAAGACCAAAACAAAACAAAAAAACGTTTTCTTAATTTAATAAGGCAATATATTGTGTCTATAACATTTCATTTATCCCCAGACTAATGGGGAATGTGCTATATGTGTTCCAGCCACAGTGCAAGTCTTCCTCAAGTGCTTATATATGAGCTTCCCTCTAACTTTCCCTCTACAGGAGACTGAATTTTCATATTAACTCGTTGCAGGATCTTTTATGAGCAGCGACTGTCAAACTGTGCCTGTCTGTGCATTTGTGCATGCTGATATTGCTCTCATTTAGACCAACTTCAGCTCCCACCTCAATCTTGTTTTTCCCCATGCAGTTTTTCCCCTAATATATCAACAGTTTGTTTTAAACTTGTTTTGAAAAAAAAAACCAAAACAACCTACGGTGGTTTAGACAAACCAAGCCAAATTGGAGCAATAAGTATTAGAAGATACACACAGGGCACAAACAAAAGAATTCCCCAAATGTATTTTAAGTGATTTTCTTCCTGCTTTTTTAATATAATATTTGTGGGCCAACTGTGGCAATAACTGATAATTTTAATGCAAGATGACATAATTCCAGTTCAGTGATTCTTCAGAGAGAAATTACCCCAAGAACTTCTTTCCATTTTGCTCTAATTTTATGGGGGAAAAAAAAAAACAACCAAACCTGGAGATTCTCAATGTAAGGAAAAGAAAATAATTTGAATCACCAAGTTTTGAAACTCATTTAAATATTTCCTTTCTTTTGCACTTCCAAATACACTTTCCTGGCATGTTCTTGAATTTCCATCTCCAGCTCCTGAGGTTTACTGTCTTTCTAGCTGGGAGAGACTAAACCAAAGTCTGCTCCAGAGCCCACTAAATGCTTGGCAAAAGATCTCTACCATGACACAAGGGATCTTGCTTGCTTTTTCTGGGTGCTTCGCAGTGTGACTTAGCAGCACTGGTTCTACTGGGAGACTCCACGTGGAAAGATCAGTTGTTGGATTAGAACTGTATTTGGAAATGAATATTGCATTGGAAAGGCGCTAAGGTCATCAAGCTTCATTGTTTTCTGTCTTTGGGTATTTGTTGGGGTTTTTTTTCTCTCTGCCTGGTAGGGAAATCATAAATTGTTTCTTCAACATTGAGGTGACTGTCTCAGCTTCAAGATACATTTTTGGAGCTTAATGGTTTGTTTTGCTTTGGTTTGTTTTGTTTTAAACGGTAATAGTGATTCAGTCCCTATTTTGGACTGAATATGGTCTCCCAAATGGTGCTTACATAATTATTGCAATGGTTAAGTGAAATAGTTAAGAAGTTTGCTGCTCTGCAATAGGGTGATTAAAACTGGATTAGCAGAAAGACCCTGATCTTGGGGCTGCTTTCTGTCCAGTTGTGCTTTTCCTGAGGATGCAAGGCAGGACCTGCTCTGCAGTTCCTCCAGGAGAAACCCCTCTCTGTCCCTCACCCACTGGTCCCTGAGTCCTGCTGAGCCTTCTCCAGACACAGCTCAGCAATGGGGCACCACCGGTCACGCATGCAAACCCACAGTGAGCATCCCCTGCTCTTCAGAGTTGGGTTGGTATGGGTTGGTGGGTGGGTTTTTTTTTCCCATATTGTAAACTTAATATTTCCCTTCACGTTCATCCCAGACTTTTGAGTTTTCCCTCCTGCTGGTGGCAGACCCACCTCCCACGCTCACACGCCTGCGTCTGACTCCGTAGACAGGGATGTCAGGCGGGGTGTCGGCGGAGGTCAACGCATCCCAACGCGCAACGCGTCTTCTCTCCTGGCCTGCCGTACAACTGCTGTCACTGCGCTGCTGCGACGCACTACCTGATGCCCATCTCTGACCTATGGCCACCAGGCTGGCTTGCCGCCCCTGCATCCTGAAAGCCACCCATGGCTGATGCTCGGCGGCGTTCTTCCAGAGTGGGAAGCCAGGCGCGTGCAGGAGGGAAACGCGTTGAGCACTTCCAGAGAAAGCGGCTGTTCGCTGCGGCAGGGAGGAGGGCGAAGCGGGGAGCGAGGTGCAGCTTTATGGTCATTAATCTCAAACCTTCCCTCTAATGACATCTCTGAGGTTAAGTCACAGGAAGTGTGATATTATTCAGCTTAGTTAAATTTAGTGTAATTCCCATCTGCAGGGCTTTGGCCAATTAGCGTTTAGTCTTAAATTGCTGGTTTCCATGATATGGGAGCTTCGGAGTATCCTGCATTAAGTCTTGATGTGTTATGAATTAGGGTGCAGAAGCCTGAAATCTGTGCGCCGCGCCAAAAAAACTCAAGTTTCTGAGCAGTTCTGAGGCAAATATGCAATTAATTTAGTTTGCGACACTAAGCAGCTGGGATGGCACACTTACAAAGAATTATTTCCCCCTTTATTTGCTCTCCCAGCGTAGATGCTGGGAACGGCCGCTGGAGACAGGCTCTTTTGCAAAGCCATGTTTATGAGCCGCGGCATTTGCCCGGCGTGGCGGATCCTTGCCGCGCACTTCACCTCATCGGGCTGTAATAGGTGCAGACCTGTATTGATTACCATGACTTGCAGGAGAGAAAAATCTTTGCACTTCAGGTTGGGTATAAATTATAAATAGCGTCTCCAAAGGCTGTGAGTTACAGAAATGGCGTTCTTCTGAGACAGCCGCATGTAAAGCTGTTGTTGTAGAGGTTATTAACTTTATGATTGCAGCACAGGTGTACTTGACCCACAACAATGATCATTGTCCATAAAATCCCATAGTCTGGGTTCAATCACCTGCCTTCTTCAAGAATGTTCATTAGCAACGACCAGCAAAGGTCACACTAATAAAAGAAGGTTAATGCTCACTATATCAGTGTAAATTCAGTGGTGAAACAGCACTGTCCTATCGCCATCTTTCCCACCAATACAGCTATGCAAGACTCCTCTAAGTGGGTCATGTAGGTCTTAGGCATAGCAGGTGTATGTCTATGTGTAAATACTTATTTGTATACATACATACACAGCAGCTGGTGACACGCAAATGAGAAAAATGTCACTGGTGTGGGTTAGCCATAAATCATAGAATCATAGATCATAGAATGGTTTAGGTTGGAAAGGACCTTGAAGATCGTCAAGTTCCAACCCCCCTGCCATGGACAGGGACACCTCCCCCCAGCCCAGGTTGCCCAAGGCCACCTCCAGCCTGGCCTTGAACACCTCCAGGGATGGGGCCTCAACAACCTCTCTGGGCAACCTGTGCCAGTGCCTCACCACCCTCAAAGTGAAACACTTCTTCCTAATGTTTAATCTAAACCTGCCCTCTTCCAGTTTATAGCCATTCCCCCTCATCCTATCACTCCATGCCCCAGTAAAAAGTCCCTCCCCAGCTCTCCTGTAGGACCCCTTTAGGGACTGGAAGGCCACTATAAGATCTCCCCGGAGCCTTCTCTTCTCCAGGCTGAACAGCCCCAACTCTCTCAGCCTCTCCTCATAGCAGAGGTGCTCCAGCCCTCGGATCATCCTCGTGGCTCTCCTCTGGACACGCTCCAGCAGGTCCATGTCTTTGTTATGTTGGGGACTCCAGAGCTGGACGCAGTACTCCAGGTGGGGTCTCACGAGAGAGGAGTAGAGGGGCAGAATCACCTCCCTTGCCCTGCTGGCCACACTTCTTTTGGTGCAGCCCAGGATACGGTTGGCCCTCTGGGCGGCGAGTGCTTGCCCCAACCCAGATGATATCTTGCAAGTGCACGAGGGCTATTCACACCTCAAACTCGCAAATTTTTTTGCAGTTTTTTATTTTTCCCAGCGGATTTTTTGTAATTCATTGACAGAATTAAAATTTCATCAAAATGAGCGATCTGTCAGTGATTTTCAAAACTTGAATTTTTAACTCCATTTGTTACTTGGTTTTTGTATTCTGGTGGCCCACCTCCATCTTCTATGGCATTTTACAAACTCAGACGTGTTTCCTTTCCATGCAGACTCTAAAAAATGTGCTAAAAAAGGTTTCCCATGAAACTGTTGTTCTCACCTAGAAGACAGACTACTCATTTCTGTTACTACTCAGGGTAGGGCTGCTGCATTTTCATGGATGTGTCCTCTTTTTCTGCCCTCACCACCACACCTGGGTGGTAGATGCAGCTCGTGTCCAGGCTCTTTAAATACTTGACAAAGCCAGATCTGGGACTTTCTTTTCCTATTAAGAAGAAAATGTGGAGAGGGAAGATGTGTTTGGTGGGCTGCTGACAGCAACTGGAAGACGAATGTGTTGGTGAGGAGAGACTGGATAGACACAGTAGCAGTGGGGTGGAGGAGGTCTTGGTGAGCCAGGGTTGAAGAAAAGTAAGGAAAAGGGAGAAACTGGTGGGCCATGAGGACAAGAGAGGTGAGGTCGGTGGGCAGAAGTGGTGCAAGAGGATCAGGGGCAGGTGGTGGGCAAGGGTTGAAGAAAAGCTGCAATGTAGGCAGGTTGTGGGGGAGGAATTCAAAGGTGGATGTCCTGGAGAAGTAAATGTCCCAGGCAGAAGAAAAACAGGCAAGGAATGGGAAGAGATTTAGGGTAAATAAAGCCTTGGGAAGGAGTGAAGAGGGCATTCCCTGCCCTGAGGCTTGCACACCTACTTATGGGGGGGTGGCTCTATCTGCCTGAGACCCGTGAAAGTATTTGCCCTGTCAAGCCTGAGGTGTTTCTGAGCATGTACAGAAGTGGTGCGGTAATAAAGCATAAGCTTTAAGGTCAGGAGCTGAGGTGTCTGTGGAGCTTAGACACCTTGGGGGGGTGGTGAGCAACTGAATCGGGATTTTCAGGATTACTTGGGTTTAGGCTGTTAAGTTTCACTGCTCTTGATGTAAAGGGGCACATCCTTTTCGGCAGCTGGTGGCACCTGGACCGGGTGCCCAGTGGGACCAGGAAGACAGGAGGACAGCCCCGTCTCTGCCCTCCCCTACACACACGATGTTTACACCTTCCTGTGGCTGTGGCCATCAGGAGAGGAGAACCAGGTGGAACAGAATTTTGCTCAGCTTTCCCCCAGGAGCAAAGCCGGCATGGCAGAGGCAGCACCTGATTTCTTTGGGGCTTTTTTTTTCCATCTTGCCCATCACAAAATTAGCTTCTGAAGGAAAATTGCAAGGAACTGCCCTTCCTGTGGCTGCTCCAGGGATGCTGTGCAACAGAGGACCAGGCAGAAGACGGATGGTGCCAATGGCACGCTGGGTTGGGTTGGGTTGGGCTGGGGCCAACCAAAGGCAGTAGTCATAACATGCAGCAGACAGGTTAGTGAATAGCGTTCCTCTACCTACGAAAATACTCTGGGCTCATGTTGACTGTAATCCTTTGCCTACACAGAAACGACAGGACACTGTAATCCAAGCAGAATTTTCAGGGGGAAAACAAATTCTCTTTGAGATGTTCCTTACACAGAAGATAATAACCATTTTCTGCTGGCAGGGGGGATTTAATTTATTCACTAAAGGCTTATGATATATGAATTCAGAATCTTGCTGAAATATAAAGACACTGGGCGTTTGCTGCGGGGCTTCGCACCCTGTGCGCGTTACCATTGCAGTTTGTTCCTTCGAGACAGTCTCGTTCCTGTCCTGGGAAAGACCTTCTTTACATCCACAACTGCCTATGTCAGCATCCACACCGGTCTCCAAGCTCCGCTCCTGGCACGAAAGGGGTGAAAATCATATTCAGCTGCTTTACTCTAAAATTGCCTTATTGCGGTTGCAAATCTGTGCTTATCCCGCTCATGATTAAGGGTCTTTCCCCATTTTTATTAGACAGGGGTGTCTCTACCGTCACACAACGCGGGATTTTAAAGCTTTGCTGCCCTTGCTCGCTGCTCGGGGTGCAGGCGCTGCCATTCCCACGGCGTAGCCTTGGCTGCCCTGGTTTTGGGAAGCGCCAAAGCCGGGGTGGGTTCGTGCTCACGCTGCCGGTACAGCTGTTCCTTGGGTGATTTACATAATTTCATTTGCTTGGTGGGTTTTACAAATCTGTCGTATTCTTCGCTGAAGTAAGCTGACATCAGCGTTTTCTGAATTATTTCCAATAATTAATTCCCCATCCGGATGTTTGATGGCACAATTACTATTTAGGAACAAGTAATCATAAAACACCATCGCGGAGAGTAGCTGTTTTCTAAGCGCCAGGTCCTTTCACTCGTCCAGTCCTGCCGTCATCAACAAAACTGCTTGCACAAGTAGCGCTCTCCCAAGTTCACAGAGCTTGCCAACGAGGGGTACGCTTCAGGTCTCTGCCCTATAAACGCTGAAAAGCTGTGAGATTTTTGGAATAAACTCAGATTTAAAAATGAGCCCTTCGGTAGTTGGAGTTCAGTTCACTCGCCAGTGTTGCCGCGCTGTGTTTTGAGTGTGTTTAAGTGTGTTTTATAAGTGCGGTGTGCTTGTTAACGCTGGCAGCACTGCGCGGTGAGCAGAGCTCAGGTCTGTTCCTGCCGGTCCACAAAAGCACCATCGTGATGGCTTCTCCCTCAGAAAACTCCACTAGATGTGCCCTTGCGGAGCAGTGGGGAGAAAGAGGTGTAACTGACTGTGTGTGTGCTGCTGGAGTGTGTTAAGATCTGTCAATGTAAATTAGTATTTCCCAGGTTTATAACCTGTGGAAGCTTTGAAGCTTAAATACTTGTTTTTCAGCGGTCTCGCCCAAGAAGCCACGTGGATGTATGTTCTCTTGGGAAGTGTTGGGTTTTGAGCAGGTCAAAACTTCCTTTATTTAAAAGATAATTTTCCTTTCTCCTAGTTGAGAAAATGATGGTTTTCAAATGCTAAATACTTTATTTGTGCTCTTGGGTGCAATTTTATAAAGATTTTTTTTTCTAATTCATAATAGAAAAAATGCATCTACATTTAAAAAATTTAGTTGGCTCACTAATGTACATTATTCAAATGCTTCAGAGCTATTGTGATGTACCCTGCAAATGCAATCAACTTTACATGTTGCCCAAATAAAGCAAATAAAGTCACAAACTATTAAAAGACAGAGCTGCATGGAAAGAAACTGAAGGAGTTGTCTGATTTGTCCACACTCCCCAGGGCGAGGTCAGCCATACCCATAATATTTCCAAGAGACAGTTGTCTAACCTGTCCTTAACTTCCAGTGGTGACATCCTGCACCTTCCATAGGTATGTTCTTACCCGAAAAATAACTTTGTAAGACAGAACCTGAATACCCCATCTCGCTTTTGACAGGTAAAGGATTTTTATATTTGTCTTTAAATACCGGTAAAGGTGTAGTTTTAGATATGAATAGGTAGGTAGAGGTGTAGATAAAGATATAGCTACAGATAGAGATAACAATAGAGATACATGGATTAGCGAGAGAGAAGTATACAGAAATACAGATATCATTTCAATCCTTGCCTGTTTCTCTCTGCATGCTACACCGTTTTAACGTGAGTTTTGAAACCTATGGTTGTATGACACCAAGCACATCTATACTAAACCCCTTCTTCAAGGAAATGGCGTGATCTTCTGCAAACATTCCCTCAGTTGGAAATCACTGCCTGTGAGAGTGTTCAGTAGCACGCCGCAGGTCTGGTTCAGCCAGCGGTGGGTGGGATGCTGTAATGCTGACCGAGTGGATCATCCCTCCAGCATCACATGGCATTTCACCAGGAGCACATATTCAGTGGCTTTGGCCGTAGTACGGCCCCACGTTCAGCATCCTCTCCCCTCAAACTGGGTCCCCGGGAAGCCTGACGTCGGCTTATCTCGTGTCTCACCAGCTGGCTGTTTTCCCTGCTGCGTCTCACTGCCGCAGATGTTTGGCAAGCGGGATATCCACACAGGAGGCTCTCATGGAGGCAAACATCCTCCTGGTGCAAATTTGGGGGGCTCGCTGGGTTGGGGGTTTTTTTTGTTGTGGCTTCCCTTTGCTTGGCAGTCCTAGAGCAATGGTGGGGCAAAGGCTACGTTCGTGCATCTTCATCCTGGTGGTTGCCTGGGAACAGCCGAGGTACCGGTGCAGATTTGGGCTGTTTTAGCCTCAGCTCTCCTGCCTGCCACCATCCTTGTCCATTGATGGGTGGCCAAGTCTCCTCTCCCTTTCCCCTTCCGAAAGCAGGGCTGGGATGGGCGGCATCTGGGAGAGGTGTTCCTGCAAATAATGGTGCCGCCTGGGGAACCCCCATCACCAGCTCTCCCACTCTCCTGGGGGCTCTGGATCCTGCCCCACAGCATCCTGCCCGTCTCATGGAATTTGGTGCACAGATAAGAGCAGATCCACGTGGGTTTGCTCGTTCGCCCACGCTCCCGCCCATTTGTGCAAAAGACTTTTTGTGAAATTTTGGACCCAAGGACATGTTTGCTTTTCAGAACTAGTCACCCCAGGGCAGCAACTCAGACCAGCCCGCAGCCTGGGATCCTGTAGCTCTTCTGCCTCTTGAAATGCTATTTAATCAGCCTACGGTTTCAACTGTTTGTGATTCCTTCCTTTTTTTAACACAGTTGTGTGCAAGTTGTATTACTGTCACTATACGCATTGGTATTAACAACAGTTCTGCCCTGGACGCAGAGCACTGCCTATTCTTTACTGGGAAGACTCTATAGCTGCTTGATATCTTTTTTTTTTTTTTTCCCTTTTTTCATATGTACCCCAAAGAAAATGACTTGAATCTTGGCCACTCAGAAAATGACCCAACTTTTGGTAACCTGTGCCCAGAAGGGAGCGACCTTCCAACTTTCACCTATTTGGCCAGTTAGCGCACAGAGGAGCAAACAAATGACCTGTGCTCATGGGATTGCCCTTAATATTTAATGAAGAATAGTGAAAAATGACAGCTGTGTTAGCCTCCTGTCTCGTTTTCGCTTTGCAAACCTTGCTTGCGCTGAGCTTTTGCGTGAATCTTTGCATCTGTTGGTCGCGGGGCAAGAGGAATTTATTAAATATTTTGTTGCCTTCTTAAACCACTTCATTCTTGTGAGTAGCTTGTGTGTTGTAAACAAGGGGTGGGAAAAAGCTGATTGCAAGTACGGGAGTTCAGAGGTAATCTTTGTTCTGGGTCGGCAGGATGCTTGTTGCTCTGTTTCCATCATCCCACTAAAGATATTAGAGACAATAAACATCCAACAAAAATAAACACTGGAGATAATAACCAAGTACAAAACGTCTTTAGTATGTGTAGTCTATTCTCCAGCATCGCCGCAAAGGTTCCCACAATTTTCCTTGGATGCATATTGCATCTAAACCAGCTTACTCTGTGCCTAAGCCCCCTCTATAAGCTGTATTTCATTTCTTCAGATTTCTCTGGTTCTTCCCTCTTGGCTCCTCCAAAGAATTCATTTCCCTACGCAGTTGCTTTTAGATTATTATCATGGCCATGACTCCACAAACTATTACTTCTTAGCCAAACTAAACAGACGAAGGTTTGGGGGTTGGTTTGTGTTTTTTTTTAATGTCCCCTCAGCGATCACTTCTTCCATCTCGTTAATTGGTGTATGGCTTGCCTCTCAATTTCGCCTAAGCTTTTAACCTTTCTTTACCATCGCGATGTCTGGAAGTGCATATGCAGAAGCTCCTGAGGTCGTTGCTTCTCAAAGCTCTTGAGCTAATGGACTCGCTCCCAATTTTTCCTGAAGCTCTCATCCTCCCTGTCAGGAGTATTTAGTGATTTTAAGCAAGGTATGTTTTTTTAATCTCTTTTTGCTGATGAAGGTCTGAGAGCTTCTTCTATTTTGGGGGTTGAGACCTGGAGGTTTACATCAGCAGAGCAAAACAGTCGCAACAGGCACAATATTTCTTCCTGCGCAGATCCATAGGATCCAGGAATTGTAAATGGAGAAACCTCATGAATTAAAAATAGTTCTGTCATTCTTGATAATGTCTGATGCACTCAAAGGTAAAAAAAAAAAAAAAAAAAAAAGTTAAATTCCTGTTCAGAAGTAACTGTGTGATACAGGAGTCATTTAATAGCATCCAGAAAGATGGATGCAGCAGAGGCGGGACATACCTTATTCTCACACGTAAATGCAGATTTGAACATATCATTACGCTACTACAGAGTTACAGAATTGCAGAATTACATACCTAAGTATTAAAGTCTTACATGAAGACTTTAACGTCTGCCTGTGTAGATAACGTGAGAAAGAAAGAAATTTCCATTGATTCATAACTTTCAGGAGGAAAAATCCTTTCTGAAAGGCGTATCGCACTGACCTTCCCAGGTCAGAAGGGGTTGGCTCAGTTGTTCATTTATTTGTAAAGGAAGAATGAATTGCGTTGCCCCTCAGAGTTATAGAAATAATGATAAAATGTGTTTAGTAAGTTTTAAAGTGCTTCTGGTCACGCAAATGCCCCCAAAAGGCTGCATTTCACCCTTCCAACCGTTCAAATCAAGTTTTGATGAGGCTTAGGGCCTTTTGTCGTGGTGCAGCTTACATCGTAAGAGCTAAAGCGACGGCTGCCGGTGTTTGGGGACAGGATTGCAGAGCTAACATCCTGCCCTAAATTGGCATTAATGTTTCGCGGCGTGGCAGGGTCTCGGCGTGGACCGTGGCCGCGGGCACCGAGCTCGCTGCCGCTGAAATCGATGGCAAACCTCTCCGCTGAGCAAGGCGGCTGGTGAAGAGCAGCAACGCTCTCCATCCCAACAGGATCCCAACCCCGAGGTGTGCAGCACCCCTTAATCCATTTTGAAGCCGGCGCTGTTTAGAGAGGAGCACGCCGCCACTTGGAGGAGCAGACCCGCGGTCAGCCCTGCGGCTAATATCTGTGGAGAAACTTTTCAACCTGGGAAACTTTCCTCCGCGGAAATATTCCAGCGCGGAGGCGCCTACGGAGATCTCTCCCCGGCTCCTGTGCAGCATGGGAAACCTTTGTCCCACACATCTTGTAAACGCGGCGGGGGGCCACCATTGTGCCGTGCATCTTCTGAGCACCGCGGGAGGAGGCTTTTGTCCGGCGCAGTGGGCTGGCGCCGTAGGAGGGCACCTTTGTCCCGCACAGCCGGTAATCGCTCGGCGAGAGTGAATGATGGGGATTGTGGAGATCCTTCCCTCCGCGGGCACTGTGCTTCAGACAGAGGAGTTCGTTGGCCTCGCCGGCAGAAGAGCTGCTTTTCCAGAGTGGAAGTGGAAGTGGAAATAAGGGGAGGTGGCGAAAGTGCACTTGCACACGTGTGTGCAAATGGCCACCGGGATCACTCGCCCGGTGGCGTTGCACGGCCGCCCCTGCAGGCACCACTCCCCGTTCCAAAATTTGCTTTCCCCCTTCTCTATTTTTCCTACCCAGGTAGGCTGCCCTTTTTTTAATTACTATCTCTCTGTACCCTTCTTATGTTTGCTTTTTCTCCTATTCAATACATCATCTGCTAATTCATCTAATTAACCAATAAGCGCTCTCATTATTCTTTCAGATCACTAATAACCATGTTTAAAGGACTTGAGCCCTAACACCGATCCCTCCGGGACCTCATAGGTACATTTTCAACATGGTATCATTGCTTATTATTGTCTTCTCGTGTGCTCTAGCCACTTCCCAAGAAGAGCACCAGGACCCACTTCCAAGACAGGCTGTGGTACCGTTCATTGTCTCCTAGATGCAGAGTTATGCCTTTCCTCAGCTGAAATGTCGTGAACCTGATGAACCGTGATGCTGTTCTGGACTTGCAGTGGTAATTGCAGAGGGCAGAGTCCCAAACTGACACCCAGTGAGGAACGGTGATGAGATGAGTTGAGATGAGATGCTGAGTCTGGACCCAGCCTGCTGAGATGCCACGGCCAGAGCCGGCACAGGCACGGCACCGCATGGCTGGGAGCTGCGTTACTGTAAATCTCAAGTGTTGTGAGGTCTCCTTGGTGGGAGTAAAGCGACTCATTTGCAAATGAGAAGTAAGGGCAACCGCAGCCCGTTAGAGCAGTGAAGGTCATACCTCATTGTCAGTGATTCCCCAGGTTCCCACCACCCCCACGTTGCCAGGTTGACCTATGCAGAAAGACACGGCGATGGATAAATCTCTCGCCCACTGATTTTTGTGACTCAGTACGGTGGTCAAGTTTGGTTTTTACCTGTTCTTGCCAAATCTGAGCCTGTCCTGTTCTAAGTCTCTGTTGCCCTAAAGGCGTTGGCAATTTTTTTTCACGTTGATCTATTACTTTACTACTATTCAAAGGTAAATTTTACGTGCGGTAGTTTCAATTAATCCTCCTTTTCTCAAATTAGCATTGTTTTTCTTCCCACCCCCACCCCAGTCCTCTGGTGCCTACCTGATTGTGCATGAATTCTCAGAAATAATTGCCAGTAGTTCAGCAAGTTCATTAACTGATTCCCTGAAGACCTTCAGATGCATGTCATCCAGACCTGATGATTTGTATATTAAATTTTTGCAAGTATTCCCTTACCTGATTTTTTTTTTTTTGTATCAACAACTGTATTGGCAAGTCTTCTTTATTTCTGATCGTCAATATCTCTTTGCGGTGGTCGGTAAATTGATTCTGAAACTTGTTCACCGTTTTACAGTCATTACTCGTTTCACCTCACACATTATGGGATCCACCTTCTTATTGGGGCTCCTTTCCAGGGATGTTCTGTACATGCTAAGATATATATCCGGTTCTCCCTGCCTCTTCCTGCTTGAGCAACTGGGAGGTCGTTCTGCTTTTATGGCATTTCTCTCATTTCTCTTCGTGGTGCTGTGAGCCTGGGGGGGGGGCTGTTTGTTTTTTTTTTTCTTCTGCGACTGCAGCCTGAGCATATTTTAGGATGTTCTAGCTGTCTCCCACACTTAACGGGTTTTATATGTCTTTTCATTGCAACATGCTCCTAAGATTTCTTAAAGAATTAATGTCCAAAATCACTATACGTTGTGCGACAACCATCGCTTAATACAGTATATTGAATTGTGCAGTTTATCATCACGGTCATTGAAATTAATGAGCGCTAAGGGTATATATAACTTAGAGGACCTTGGCTTTAGTACAACTGCTTCTTATTATCCAACTCTCACAAATGATTCTTTCTATCAAAAAATAGATGGCTGCTCATGCATTTAATTTAGGTTTGTCTACTACTAAAGGCACAAGGTTTGTCTACGACTAAGTACGCAATTGAGATTGCAGTTGTCAATGATGTTTTTCCTCTGGTGCAAACCTTATGGCCAAATCTGTCATCACCCTTAGGACATATCTCCTCTTGCTTCTGTCTAATTTTCCAAGCCTCTGGTATATAAATCATAAACGCACAGTCTGTGCAGTGTTAAATTTTTAGGGCTCTCCCTTTGGTAGTAGTTGAATGTAAGGACAGAATTTGACCTTTAAATGACTATAAAGGGCCAAGGCAGATACTTGGCAAGCTTTTCTTATTGCAATATTAATCAAGCAAAGAATCATCATAATCCTGGAAACTAAATAGCCATTGTAGTGATTTTATCACCAGGGAAATTGTTCATCTGTCAGTAAGATTGTTACTAGGAAAGGGAAAATAGGGAGTGTTAAAATTGCTTTAGACCGCTGAATCATTGAGTCCCTCTAGACTCAAAGCTTGAATTGTTTTTTGAGAGGGGTGGGTTGAGAGGGGTTGCTACAGGAAAGCTGTAGGTTAATCAGTTTCAGTAACACCAGTGAATGTATGCCTGATCTCTCTTGAGGACATGAGGAGAGTGCATGGGAGAAGGCAGGACGGAGAAAGGGACGGGGAGGCTTGAGAAACTTATTGTTTTGTCATTTTTTGTTTCTGGATGGCCCTTTCATGGAGGAGGAAGGTTGTTGATAAAAAGGAAAAAGAAAGAACAGGGGGAAAAAAAAAAAACAGCATAATGTTCACTGCCTATATTTTCATCTAATTTAATCCAGTGGATATTAATGAGGATGAATACGATCGAGACAGAGGGAGACGGATGCAGGCAGGCAGGAGTGATAGAGACATGTTTGTGTGGGAAACGTCCTTGTAGGGCCCAGAAAGCCTCATGGGAAGACGTTTTGCCTCTTGGGGCTCAATGTGATGTTACCCTGCGCTGTGACACGGCTGTGTGAGGAGACCTACCTGTGCAGGGCTGTCCTTGGGGTGTGCTAGGACAGCCTGTCCCTCCATGAAACCACCTTCTTTACTGGTGTCATTGCATGGTGGCAGCAGGTGATCGTAGCATACCCAACCGTGCCATAACCTGTAGGACAAGTCTGGTTTTGTTAGGCTGAGGGTTGTGCTGGAAGAGGAGTTTGATGCTTCTGCTGTGGTGGGACACCTCTGTATATGGGATGACCCCAAGGTGGGGAACAAGCACCGGCAAGTGTGGCTATAGGGTGGCTCTCGCAGGGGATGAGGCAGGTGGTCTGCATGGAGAGCCACCTGCAAGGGTGAGATGGTGACGGACTGCCTCCCTGCAAGGATGGTTTGCACAGGGATGGGTGAATTTACAGGTGGAAAGTGTTTGTATAAAAAGTGCCTCTGGGAAATTCGTGTAAGATGTCATGAATTGTCTCCCTACAAGAAAGACGGAGAGGAGGGGGAAATCTGTATGTGCGCGTGACGTGGATCCTCTTTGTACAAAAACGTCTCTTTTGTGTGGGAAGTGGTGTCTTTCTGTGGAGGGCTTTTTTGGAGGAGCTCGTCTGATGGCTGCCTTTGAGGGAGCGGGGGAGGGCAACGTGACGGGTAGTGCCTCCATCAAAGACTTTTCTGGAGGGGACAGCGTGCATGGAGCCACCCAAGGATGCACCACGGATGGGTATGTGGGGGTGAGGGTCCCGGCGGGGGTGTGAAGGTGGGCGTGCAGGCGGCACCGTGCCAAAGCATCCCTCCAGGGCAGCCAGCCTGTATCCCCGGGGACCATCAGCCGCCCCATGTCCCCCAGGGATCATCGGCTGCCCCACACAGCATCCCTCTCTGCCGGGCAGGCCACGGCCACCGTGTCCTTCATTGTTGTCACCCCCAGATTGTGATACTGTCACAAAACTGTTGCTAGGCAACAAATGTGGTTACCGGGTCTCAGCGAATAGCTGAAGGGGAAAGCGAAGTGTTGCACCATTGTAGAGTAACCATAGCAATGACCTACTATTACAGACTAAAGAATTATCATTAACAATGTTAAAGTATCAAACGGAGGCCCAGGATCCAGAGACTTCCAGGCAGCATCTCCGCATAATTGGGTTACCCGGGAAGAGGTCCCAACTCCTCACAGCCCTTGGCTCCCTCTCTCCATCCTCTTGGGTTTGTTTTGGGGGCTGTCGTGGGGTTTGGGGTGTTTTGGGGTTTTTTTTGTTTAGATACAGCAGATGTGCCATGTGTTGAAGGAGACACTTGTAAAACAATAGAAGTGCCCACCAGAAAAAAAAAAAAGAGAGAGATGCGGGTGAATGCGTATGGAGAGAGAAGGGATGAGCAGGAGGGATCCACTTTCCTGCCTCAATATTGCGTATGGGCATGTTGGGAAGGGATGCACGAAGGATGCCTTTGTGACATGTTGGTCGTCATTCAGGTCAGGTGTTCTCTTTTGGTTAAAAATGCATATACCAGGCAAAA